>NW_021306937.1:10644-13692 GCF_002162155.2 Triticum dicoccoides
TCTTCAATAATTCTAAAATAAAAATCAATGTAGTGCCTACTGCCCATATGTATTTCTATATGGTATGGGTAATAATTGAACATACTACGCGCTGGTGTAGTGTTGTACAAATAAAGAATTACATGGCTGCCTGACTCCTGTCTCTGGACAAATTGAAACCGGGGCTGCCGCATGCCTGCAGTCTCAAGACTCCACTGAATTGAAGTAGCATGAAGGACAGGAGGAGCTTCCGGGTCTAGACAAATTCAGATTTGTACCGAAAATCTTGTCGAATTCGATGTAAATTTATCTAAACCAGAGATTCAGAGAAAGTAAGCACCCATGGGGGAATTGGGGATCAGGGTATGCGCTGCTGGCCGGTGGTGCGCGGGCAGCGGCCGGGCGGGCGTGCAGAGGTAGGCCACGGCACCGGAGCGCCTAGGCGGACTGGGCGGTTCCAACAGTCGGGCTAATAGGGGCCGCTTGGCGCGCTGCACTAGTAGAAAATGGAGCTTTAAAACCGGTTCGTAAGGGCCTTTAGTGCCGGTTTCATAACCGGCACAAATTGGTGGGCACTAAAGCCCCCCCTTTAGTACCGGTTCGGCATGAACCGGTGCTAAAGTGCCACCACGTGGCGTGAGCTCGCGCCCTGGTATGGGGGACCTTTAGTACCGGTTGGTGTTACCAACCGGTATTAAAGGTTTTTTTTGAATTTTTTTTTGAAAATTTTGAATTTTTTTTAATTTTTAATTTTTCGATTTTTAATTTTTCTGAATTATTTGGTGATTTAGTCTCTAATCACCTCTCTTAACTGCTCAAGTGTGGATCACTCATTCCAAATCATCTAACTTCCCGACCGGTCACCTATCCCTCTCACTACTCCAGCCTGAGCACGCTTAACTTTCGGGTTCTATTCTCCTTCGTTTCCAAGTCTGCACTTATTGTTTTCCTGACAATAGTAAGATGTCAATCCTATTAACCCTCAGGAGTTTAGCTTGAGCATAAAGTCACACATTTCACTGTTTGAGTTTGAAACTATTATTCTAAAAAACAGTAATTATTTAGTAATACTAATATTTCTTGAATAAGTTTGACCATAGTTTGACCACAGTTTGACCATAGTCTGACCATAGTTTGACCACAGTTTGACCATAGTTTGACCAGATTTGATCAAAATTCAAAAAATTAAAATAATTATTTAGTAACACTAATATTCTTGAATAATTATGTAGTAACATTAATACTTCTTGAATAAGTAGTTTGACTATATTTAACAAAAAAATTTAAAAAAACTTAAATTTGACCATATCTTTTTTTCCTTTTGGAATTTGAGGATTCTAAAAAATTGCAAACAGGTCATAGGCGGTCTTCATCGGATGCGGATTTTCGTGCTGATTTTTTTGATATATTATACGTTTTCCCCGACATCGTATGCAAAAGTTATAGCCGTTTTACATTTTCCCTACACTTTTTGCAAAACATGTCCAAATTTAAGTTTTCAAATTTTTCTAACTAGTAGATGTAGTAATATAACTACCTCTCGAAGGATTTTATTTTTTGAAGTTTTTATCATTTTCTTTTGATTTTTCAGAACTGAAATGGCGACACACGGGGAGGGGGGGGTAGAGTTTGAAAATTGCCCTATAGTGTCGGTTTGTGTCACAAACCGGTACTATAAATCAGACCCCTTTAGTACCGGTTCGTGGCACAAACCGGTACTAAAGGTTAGCCCTTTAGTATCGGTTTGTGACACGAACCGGTACTAAAGGTGATCGTGGGGCCCCGGCCTGACGCTAGCCTGCCATCACCCCTTTAGTACCGGTTCGTGACACGAACCGGTACTAAAGGTTCAACACGAACCAGCATTAATGCATAGCCGTTCGAAACGGCACTAATGGTACCATTAGTACCGGCTCAAATTCAAACCGGCACTAATGTGCTTCACGTTTGACCCTTTTTCTACTAGTGCTGCTGCACGGGTCGCGAGTTGGAGAGTGCTTTTCCCCTCTGGTTTAGTACCATTTTTGCGTTGAGGAAGCGTCGTATAGGGGCCGCTTGGCGCGCTGCTGCACGGGTCGCGAGTTGGAGAGTGCTTTTCCCCTCTCGTTTAGTACCATTTTTGCGTTGAGGAAGCGTCGTATGCAGACGCGTCGTGGAATATTTCTTCGCGGGTGGAGTGCTTTGAGTCGTGATAAATTGTTAATTGCACACTGACACAGAGTTAAATTAATCCTAACCATTAGCGGGGCTAATTTAACGATGCTAATCAAGCTGTGTACATCTGTCGTGTGGCTTTATGAAAGAATCAGTTTGATTGTTTAATAGTAGTATAGATATAGATACTTCCATCTTGATTCCTTTTCTTCCGATCCAAGCCAAAGCCATGAAGACTTCTTGTCAAACCATGAATTGTATCAGCATGCGTACATGTTATATTAACTAGCCCATACTTGCCTTCCTAACTCAGCCGCAGATCTGTTCCAGCATATGTATTGTTAACAGTAACTAATGGAGCAACGATGACTTGATACTGACCAGCAGCTTGTACATTATCATTGTCAGTATGAACATTAATAAAGCTGGTCATATCATTCTCTCCTCCTTGAAACAAAACCGTTCTCAGTTTTGAGACCTCCACCCGAGCAGTTGCATCAATCATGGTTTTTGAGGTGAAAAAATTAGCAGTCTCGGCCTCCCTTAACTTTTCTTCCTCCCAACTCTTTCATCTTCTCTTGGTGTTTCTTTGCATCAATTGCAGCATGTGCATGATCTCGCCTCTTACGGTCCTCCAAATATTATTCGGAAGAATATGCTTCAAAATAAGACCACTATCCTTGACAAACAAACTTAAATTTCCTCCAAGAAAATGTGCCAGATTTATCAGTCTGCAGCTCTCTCTTTTCTGTCCTAGATTGACCAAGTATAAAGGTACACACAGACATATGCTGAGGAAGAACATCACACAGTACAAAATCCGTGTGGCCACAAAATCTGAAACACACCTCTACTTGATTTTTTATAGTCACAAAATTCCCTTGCCACAAAAGTCTATATGGTTCTGGATGTTCG
>NW_021306937.1:14060-32967 GCF_002162155.2 Triticum dicoccoides
TCACCGTCCAAGCAGTACTCCGTCCTCATTGCAATTTTAGAATCTGTACCACTAAATTGATGGGGAAAAAATTTACATCATAATAAACCCAGAAATCTGATACCAACTGATGAGTACACGAGCTCGGATGCACCGCTGATTTGGCTTGATCTTTTACGATGCAACGAACTTCGCCAATATTCACCAATAAAAAATACTCCCAATTACACGAGCAATACGCGTAACCTAAGATAAAGGTAACAACGACCAACGGACAACCCCTCGACACACGAGAAATCTCCCGCCGAAATAGACGTAACCAACACACAACCCGCCGGTGACGACAGACCTCAAGCCAAGTGCAACTTTCAAGTAGAAAATTCACACAAAATAGCTATAGACGGCACCCAAAGAGGGCCGCTTAATATTTGATATACATGTTGTCTAACCTGTAGAAAATATAACCTGTCTATTACAATTACTAGACCTGACTTTATATATTACTAATAGAACGCCCGTGCCTTGCTACGTGCTATAATGCATATAAATGAATTAAACAAATGATTAAGGCCTGTGAGTATCCAGTAGGCTCTTTAAAATTCAATATTTGGACATCCTGGGCTTCCCCAAATCCAGACCACACGGGCCCGCTGTACACAAAAACCCCACCCCACAATGCACCCTTTGTTATCTTGCCGGACTCCCCTGCCTGCTTAGTTTCCTACCGTAGCAGGTCATTTCTTGTTGGAGCCCTCTTCTTTAAATCCGGATGATGTCCACCTCACCTTCACCATGGGTCTACAGTGGCAAAGAAATGACCATGTGTTACTATGGGCAGAAGGCGTGAAATGCCACAAGCACGTTACAACAAGCACTAAAGTTCCTCTCCCACATCCTGATACGTCCATTTTTGCATCATGCTTTTATATCGATATTTATTGCATTATGGACTGTTATTACACATTATGTCACAATACTTATGCTTACTCTCTCTTATTTTACAAGGTTTACATAAAGAGGGAGAATGCCGGCAGCTGGGATTCTACGCTGGAAAAGGAGCAAATATTATAGACCTATTCTGCACAGCTCCAAAAGTCCCGAAACTTCATGGAAGACGTTTTCAGAATATATAAAAAATACCGAGCGCAAGAAGTTCACCAGGGGGGCCACACCCTGCCCACGAGGGTGGGGGGCGTGCCCTACCCCCTGGGCGCGCCCCCTACCTCATGGGCCCCCTGGTGGCCC
This sequence comes from Triticum dicoccoides, assembly GCF_002162155.2. Taxonomy (NCBI): domain Eukaryota; kingdom Viridiplantae; phylum Streptophyta; class Magnoliopsida; order Poales; family Poaceae; genus Triticum; species Triticum dicoccoides. The sequence continues at coordinate 15,285 of NW_021306937.1, forward strand.
TCCGATGACCATCTTCTACTATATGAAGTCTTTCGATGAGGAAAAAAATGATAAGCCATCTTCTCGGACGGAACTCCGCCGCCACGAGGCGGAACCTTGGCGGAACCAATCTAGGGCTCTAGCGGAGCTGTTCTGTCGGGGAAACTTCCCTCCGGGAGGGAGAAATCATCGTCAACGTCATCACCAACGCTCCTCTCATTGGGAGAGGGCAATCTCCAACAACATCTTCACCAGCACCATCTCCTCTCAAAACCCTAGTTCATCTCTTGTATCCAATTCTTGTCTTCAAGTCCGGGATTGGTACATGTGGGTTGCTAGTAGTGTTAATTACTCCTTGTAGTTGATGCTAGTTGGTTTAATTGGTGGAAGATCATATGTTCATATCCTATATGCATATTAATACCCCTCTGATTATGAACATGAATATGCTTTGTGAGTAGTTACGTTTGTTCCTGAGGACATGGGAGAAGTCTTGCTATTAGTAGTCATGTGAATTTGGTTTTCGTTCGATATTTTGATGATATGTATGTTGTCTCTTCTCTAGTGGTGTTATGTGAACGTCGACTACATAACACTTCACCATTATTTGGGCCTAGAGGAAGGCATTGGGAAGTAATATCAAAGTACCGAACGCGAATCATATGACCGTGATGAAAACTAGCTTGACGATATTCCCATGTGTCCTCGGGGGCGCTTTTCTCTATATAAGAGTTTGTCCAGGCTTGTCCTTTGCTACAAAAAGGATTGGGCCACCTTGCTGCACTTTATTTACTTTTGTTACTTGTTGCTCGTTACAAATTATCCTATCACAAAACTATTTGTTACCACTTATTTCAGTACTTGCAGAGAATACCTTGCTAGAAACCGCTTATCATTTCCTTCCGCTCCTCATTGGGTTCGGCACTCTTACTTATCGAAAGGACTACGATAGATCCCCTGTACTTGTGGGTCATCAAGACTCTTTTCTGGCGCCATTGCCAGGGAGTGAAGCGCCTTTGGTAGGTGGAATTTGGTAAGGAAAATTTTATATAGTGTGTTGAAATTTATTGTCACTTGTTACTATGGAAAGTAATCCTCTGAGGGGCTTGTTTGGGGTATCTTCACCCCGACCAGTAGAGTAAAGAGTTTCCCCTCAACCTAGTGAACCTACTGAAAATGAAAATGAAAATGTCTGCTTTGAAATTCCTTCGGGTATGATAGAAAAACTGCTAGCTAATCCTTTTGCAAGAGATGGAACAATGCATCCTGATGAGCACCTAATATATGTTGATGAAGTTTGTGGATTATTTAAGCTTGCAGGTGTACCTGGAGATGTTGTTAATAAGAAGGTCTTCCCTTTATCTTTGAAGGAAGATGCATTGACATGGAACTACAAATGATTGAAATTGGAATGTCATCAGAAGTTTTATCCTATGCATCTTGTTCATCGTGATCGCAATTATATATATAATTTTTGGCCTCGCGAAGGAGAAAGCATCGCTCAAGCTTGGGGGAGGCTTAAATCAATGTTATATTCATGCCCCAATCATGAGCTCTCAAGAGAGATGATTATTCAAAATTCATATGCTCGGCTTTCTGATAACAATCGCACCATGCTCGATACTTCTTGTGCTGGTTCTTTTATGACAAAGACTATTGAATTCAAACGTGATTTATTGGAAAGAATTAAGCGCAACTCTGAAGATTGGGACCTCGACGAAGGTAAGGAGTCAGGTATGACACCTAAGTTTGATTGTGTTAAATCTTTTATGGATACCGATGTTTTTCGTAAATTTAGCACTAAATATGGAGTTGGCTCTGAGATAGTAGCTTCTTTGTGTGAATCTTTTGCTACTTATGTTGATCTCCCCAAGGAGAAGTGGTTTAAATATCATCCTCCCATAGAAGTAAAAGTAGCTGCACCTATTAAAGTTGAAGAAAAGATTATCACTTATAATGATCCTATTGTTCCCACTTCTTATGTTGAGAAACCACCTTCTCCTGTTAGGATAAAGGATCATCCTAAAGCTTCAATTGTGGTTCGTAAAAGCAATATTAGAACATATACACCTCCTGAGCAAGTTAAAGTTGAACCTAATATTGCTATTATTAAAGATCTTTTGGCTGATAATATTGATGGGCATGTTATTTATTTCTGTGATGAAACTGCTATAATTGCTAAACCTTGTGCTAAAAATAAACCTAGACCTGTGGTAGGCATGCCTGTTATTTCTGTTAAAATAGGAGATCATTATTATCATGGCTTATGTGATATGGGTGCCAGTGCTAGTGCAGTACCTATTAACATATATAGAAAAATTATGCATGATATTGCACTTATTGAGTTAGAAGATATTGATGTCAAAATTAAACTTGCCAGTAGAGATACTATTTCACCAATGGGAATTGTTAGAGATGTTGAAGTCTTGTGTGGGAAAACTAAATATCCTGCTGATTTTCTTGTTTTTGGTTCCCCACAAGATAGCTTTTGTCCCATTATATTTGGTAGACCCTTCTTAAACACTGTTAATGCTAAGATAGATTGCAAAAAGGATGTTGTTACTATTGGTTTAGATGATATGTCTCATGAATTTAATTTCTCTAAATTTAGTAGACAACACCGTGAAGAAGAATTACCTAGTAAGGATGAAATTATTGGTCTTGCTTCTATTGCCGTACCTCCTAGTGATCCTTTAGAGCAATATTTATTAGACCATGAAAATGATATTTTATGAATGAAAAAAGGGAAATAGATGAAGTATTCTTTAAACAGGAACCTATTCTGAAACACAATTTGCCTGTTGAAATCCTAGGGGATCCTCCTCCACCCAAGGGTGACCCCGTGTTTGAGCTTAAACTGTTGCCTGATACTCTTAAATATGTTTATCTTGATGAGAAAAGATATATCCTGTTATTATTAGTGCTAACCTTTCAGAGCATGAGGAAGAGAGATTATTGAAAACTCTGAAGAAGCACCGTGCTGCTATTGGGTATACTCTTGATGATCTTAAGGGCATTAGTTCCACTCTATGTCAACATAAAATAAATTTGGAAGAAGATGCTAAACCAGTTCGTGATCATCAACGACGGCTGAATCCTAAAATGAAAGAAGTTGTAAGAAAGGAAATACTAAAGCTCCTTGAGGTAGGTATAATCTATCCCGTTGCTCATAGTTAGTGGGTAAGTCCTGTTCATTGTGTCCCTAAGAAGGGAGGTATTACTGTCGTTCCTAATGATAAAGATGAATTGATTCCTCAAAGAATTATTACAGGTTATAGGATGGTAATTGATTTCCGCAAATTAAATAAGGCCACTAAAAAGGATCATTACCCCTTACCTTTTATCGATCAAATGCTAGAAATATTATCCAAATATACACATTTTTTCTTTCTAGATGGTTATTCTAGTTTCTCTCAAATACCTGTGTCAGCCAAGGATCAATCAAAGACTACTTTTACTTGCCCTTTTGGTACTTTTTCTTATAGACGTATGCCTTTTGGTTTATGTAATGCACCTTCTACCTTTCAAAGATGCATGATGGCTATATTCTCTGACTTTTGTGAAAAGATTTGTGAGGTTTTCATGGACAATTTTTCCGTCTATGGATCTTCTTTTGATGATTGCTTGAGCAACCTTGATCGAGTTTTGTAGAGATGTGAAGAAATTAATCTTGTCTTGAATTGGGAAAAGTGCCACTTTGTCAGGACCCCGACTCAATGCCACATCGATCTAGCATGTAACACATCATATCACTTTGCGGCCTCACGCACGGTATTTCCACGGGTGTCGCCTTACCTTTGCCCGGGACCGTTTGCGCCTTTTGGCACACGTATATGACAGTGTCGCTAGCATCCATATGATAAGGAGCCCGGGCTGACATGGCTAGTCGTAAACCCAAAGTGGCACAGACTTACAGGGACAAGCACCCATGACCCAGCATCGAACGTGTCGGTCATTAGCGAGTGAATCCAGGCTGTAGCACTGGGCTAGCAGGACTCCGGTATTCATCGCGTGACATTTCCCCGAAGGGACAGACACAGGAACGAAGAAGGACACATGCCGGCCAGCCTAAGTGTTCCGGAGCAGTAGCAAGCTACCATGGCTCAGTGGAAACACTAGGAGTCATTTCCCGGTAAGAGAGGCTACTAAGGATAAACAACTAGATAGTCAGATCCCACACATACCAAGCATTTCAATAACATACACACAATATGCTCGATATGTGCAAACACAACATGGCATCACAACATGACTCTACGACTCAAGTATTTAATCAATAGGCTCCGAGGAGCGAGATATTACAAACATGGGTCTCATGACCCAACAATCAGAGCATACAAGTCAAAGCACAAACGGAAGCTTAACATGTCTGAGTACAGATAACTATAAATGAAAAAGGCTGAGAAGCCTGACTATCTACCAGATCCTGCCGAGGGCACAAGATCGTAGCTGAGGTAACAAGCTAAACGTCGAAGTCCAAGCGGAACTACTAGCGAGACTGAAGTCTCTCTGCAAAAACATAAATTAAGCAACGTGAGTACAAATGTACCCAGCAAGACTTACATTAGAACTAACTACATATGCATCATTATCAACAAAGGGGATGGTGGAGTTTGACTGCAGCAAGCCAGCTTTGACTCGGTGGCTATCCTGAACTACGACTGCAATGCAACTCTTTTGAGGTGGCGCACACGAGTCCACATATTCACCATATCAATACACCACTATGGATCCGCTCTCGTCTCCCTACGAGAACGTCATCCATAGCACTCGCGCTTATCTTGCGTATTTTAGAGTATCCACTTTCACTTGTCTATGAACTATGCAAGGGGTCCAAGTTTCCATATCCGAGGAATCCGGCTATTCGAATAGATAATGATAACCCTGCAGGGGTGTACTTCTTCACACACGCTTTCGCCACTTATCGCCATGTACACGTCATGTACCTCGGCAACCTTCAAGCGGAAGCCGGGCGAGGGAGTCGGCCACGACCTGACTAACCGAACAAGTTTCTAGTCCAGGTTTATCGCCTATTCGGGTTCCATCCGCAAGGAGATCCGGCCGGGGTGTCGCTCACGGCCCCAAACGATGTGAGCAGGGTTCCCAAGCCCACCATCCGGGTGCTACTTGGTACACCGGGCCACTGTGCCTAGTCTGTCCCAAGCCCACCTGTACCGGGTGGCACTTGGTAGACTACTAACACTACCTACAAACACCAGAAACTAATTGCAACTCCTGGACAGAGATCAAGTTGATTAATAAGTCGAGAGGGGCACTTAAGCATTCCAATGCGTGGTAGTAGCTGGTCATGGATCACAAACACAGAACTCAGTTCCTGAGGACGGCTCCAATGAGACAACCCACCATGTACTCCTACATGGCCTCTCACCGCTACCTTTACCAAATCGTGTTCACACACTTAGCTCTCAATGGTAGGACATGTTCACACACCTCTGATTCATCCCCGATGAATCAGACCTGACTCAACTCTAAGCAGTAGCAGGCATGACAAACAAGCATGAATGAGTAGGCACATCAGGGCTCAAACAACTCCTACTCATGCTAGTGGGTTTCATCTATTTACTGTGGCAATGAAAGGTCATGCAAAGGATAAAGGGGTTCAGCTACCGCAGCAAGTAACAAATATGTCGTTGTTGTCCTAATGCAGTAAAAGAGAGCAGGGGCAAGAGAGTGGGATTTTATCGGAATGAACAAGGGGTTTTTGATTGCCTGGCACTTCTGAAGATAACATTGAGTCTTCATCAGTGTCAACGATCACATCGTTGGTACAACGTCTACCGAGGGGGAACAACACCGGCAAACACAGAAGAAACACAATCAATGCAATGCACAATATGATGCATGATCATGACATGGCAAAATGAATGTGTTTTGGGCTAATGCATCTAGCAACAAGTTAAATGGGGTTGGTTTGAATACAAGATTCAAATTCAAACCCCATATGTGATTATTTAAATGCCATTCACTTCATTTGTCCTAAACAGTAGTGATATGTTGTTCTAACATGCATGAAAATGGTACAGATGGATAGATTGGATTTTTCTGATAATTTTTCATATACAAATTATTTCATTCTGAGCTACGGTTGAATTTCTATGCATTTTTGAAGTTTAAATCATTTTCTGGAATTTATAAACCTTTTCTGATTTATCCTAATTCCAGAAAATACTTACTGCATCAGCATGACGTAAGGCTGAGGTCAGCAGGTCAACTGGGTTGCCCAGAGTCAAACCTGACGTGTGGGGGCCACACGTCAGTGACACAGGAACTAATCCCGGTCAAACCCAACGCTGACTGGGGTTTGACCAGGGGTGGGGCCCACTGTCAGTGGCTGTAGGTTGATTAACTAGCTGAGTTAACTCCTAATGACGGAGCCACATCAGCTCCCGCCGGAGTTTCGCCGGCGACGACCACAGAGCACGGCGGGGCACGCCGGACTTGCGCTAGGGCATCGGATTCGCACGCTGAGGGCACCAGGGCATAGCCCTCGCTCTTGCGCATCCAGAGAGCCAAATGGGAGGGGCTGGGGTGGATCATGCTCGCCGGAGTCGAGCTCGTGGCGGCGGACGGAGCTACGGGTGGTGCGGGGTTGGCGCTGCGGCTTGCAAACGAGCCGGCTGTCACGCTAGTTCTGCTCTACGGAACGTTGCGAGCGCAACGGGTGCACGCACGGGACCAAAAGGTCACCGAGGCTTCGCCGACGACGAGCGCGGGCGGCGACGGGTTTCGGTCGTTGGCAAGGCGGCAACTACGGCGTGCAAACGAGAGAACGGGAAGGGGGAGAAGGAAGAGGAGCTCACGGGGAGTTGGCCGGTGCAGACGACGGGGCCGGGGAAGCGTCGATGGTGGCGAATCGACGGTGAAGATCCTCGGCGGCTGGCGACGGGAAAACGTCGGGGGCGGCATTCCGGGGCTCTTCTGGTTGCGTGAGACGACGAGGAGGACGAGGGAGGACCGGCGGAGCTCGAGGGCATGTCGGAGAGGCTTTGGGACGGCTGCGGCCGTGCGAGCGCTGGTCGGCGGCGACGGGCTCCGTTCGGTCGCGGGAGGGAGAGGGAGCAGAGGGGGATAAGGACGGAGGGAAGGAGCGAGGAGAGTGAGAGAGGGAGCCAGGGGCTGCGTGGCGTCGCGGGAGGCGACCAGGGGAGGAGGAGGCAGCCAGGCAGGGAGGAGGTGGCCGGGGCGCGTGGCCGCGCGCGCCGGGCGCGTGCCCGTCCTCCTGGCAGGGAGGAAGACGACAGGGGGTAGCGGTGGCGGGCTGGGCCCGCCAGCTGCAGTGCTGGGCCGGTTTGGCTACCAGGTGAGCGCCAGGTAGGCTTGTGCTCTTTTTTTAAATTTCTGTTCTGTTTGTTTTATTAATTTATTTTGCCACTGTTTTGAATTTAAAATAATCCAAACAATGCCAAAAACTCCTCTGAACATTTTTATTTTGCTAGATGGACTTTTCCAAAAGCTCATAAAATATTTCAGGGGTATTTGAAATTATATTCTAATTATATGAATATAATTCAAATTCAAATAGCTAATGATTTAAATTCAAAGTCCCAAGATTAAGTCCTTAAAAATGTTCAATATTTTGGTTGGGACCAGAACCCTTGCCAAAAATATTAAACATCTAAGAAGAGCATTTTGGAACAATGAATGAGATTTTAGGGTTTTTGCCCTTCTTTTATTTAGGGTTTTGAGGCTTCTAAATTCCTCAATTCAAGTTTCAAAAATATAGACATGATGCACACATGAAGCTAGCCTAGAGCACTACCAGCAGCTAGGGATGTGACACACTTTATGGTTAACGAAGGTATTGTCTTGGGGCATAAATTTTCTGAAAGAGGTATTGAAGTTGATAAAGCCAAGGTTGATGCTATTCAAAAGATGCCATGCCCTAAGGACATCAAAGGTACAAGAAGTTTCCTTGGTCACGCCGGATTTTACAGGAGGTTCATTAAGGACTTCTCAAAAATCTCTCGGCCTCTGACTAATTTATTACAAAAAGATATACCATTTGTCTTTGATGATGATTGTGTAGAAGCATTTGAAATACTTAAGAAAGCATTGATCTTTGCACCTATTGTTCAGCCACCTGATTGGAATTTACCCTTTGAAATTATGTGTGATGCTAGTGATTATGCTGTAGGTGCTGTTCTAGGGAAAAGAGTTGATAAGAAATTAAATATTATTCAATATGCTAATAAAACTCTAGACAATGCTCAGAGAAATTATGCTACTACTGAAAAAGAATTCTTAGCAGTTGTATTTGCTTGTGATAAGTTCAGACCTTATATTGTTGATTCTAATGTAACTATTCACACTGATCATGCTGCTATTAAAGATCTTATGGAAAAGAAAGATGCTAAACCTAGACTTATTAGATGGGTTCTCTTGCTACAAGAATTTGATTTACATATTGTTGATAGAAAGGGAGCTGAGAACCCCGTTGCAGACAACTTGTCTAGGTTAGAAAATGTGCTTGATGACCCACTACCTATTGATGATAGTTTTCCTGATGAGCAATTAAATGTCATAAATGCTTCTCATACTGCTCCATGGTATGCTGATTATGCTAATTACATTATTGCCAAATTTATACAACCTAGTTTCACATACCAGCAAAAGAAAAAGTTCTTCTATGATTTGAGACATTACTTTTGGGATGACCCACATATTTATAAAGAAGGAGTAGATGGTGTTATTAGACGTTGTGTACCTGAGCATGAACAGGAACAGATCCTGCGCAAGTGTCACTCCGAAGCTTATGGAGGACACCATGCTGGAGATAGAACTGCACATAAGGTATTGCAATCTGGTTTTATTGGCCTACTCTCTTCAAGGATGCCCATAAGTTTGTCTTATCTTGTGATGAATGTCAAAGAATTGGTAATATTAGTAGACGTCAAGAAATGCCTATGAACTATTCACTCGTTATTGAACCATTTGATGTTTGGGGCTTTGACTATATGGGACCTTTTCCTGCCTCTAATGGATATACACATATTTTAGTTGTTGTTGATTACATTACTAAGTGGGTAGAAGCTATTCCAACTAGTAGTGCTGATCATAACACTTCTATTAAAATGCTTAAAGAAGTTATTTTTCCAAGATTTGGAGTCCCTAGATATTTAATGACTGATGGTGGTTGACATTTTATTCATGGTGCTTTCCATAAAATGCTTGCTAAATATGATGTTAATCATAGAATTGCATCTCCTTATCACCCTCAGTCTAGTGGTCAAGTAGAATTGAGTAATAGAGAGCTCAAATTAATTTTGCAAAAGACTGTCAATAGGTCTAGAAAGAATTGGTCCAAGAAACTTGATGATGCATTATGGGCCTATAGAACTGCATATAAAAATCCTATGGGTATGTCTCCGTATAAAATGGTTTATGGAAAAGCATGTCACTTACCTCTCGAACTAGAACACAAGGCATATTGGGCTATTAAAGAGCTGAATTATGATTTTAAACTTGCCTGTGAGAAGAGGTTATTTGATATTAGCTCACTCGATGAATGGAGAACCCAAGCCTACGAAAATGCCAAGTTGTTTAAAGAACAAGTTAAAAGATGGCATGATAAAAGGATACAAAAGCGTGACTTTAATGTAGGTGATTATGTATTGCTATACAACTCTCGTTTAAGATTTTTGCAAGAAAACTTCTCTCTAAATGGGAAGGTCCTTACGTTATCGAGGAGGTCTATCGTTCCGGTGCCATAAAAATCAACAACTTCGAAGGCACAAATCCAAAGGTGGTGAACGGTCAAAGAATCAAACATTATATCTCAGGTAATCCCATAAATGTTGAAACCAATGTTATTGAAACCGTAACCCCGGAGGGATACATAAGGGACACTGTCCGGAACGTTTCAGACTCCGAAAAGGAATAGGTATGTGGTACAGTAAGTAAACCGACTCCAAAACAGTTTTAAGGTAGTATTTCTCCGTTTTGGAATATTTAGAAAAATAGAAAAATAATAAGCAGTCCGGGAAGGACACAAGGGCTCCACGAGGGTGGAGGGCGCGCCCTACCCTCCTGGGCGCGCCACCCTACCTCGTGGGCACCTCGTGCGCTTTCCGGACTCCGTTTTCTTACACGACACGTATTTTGGTCGGTAAAAATTCATTATATAATCTCCCGGAGGTTTTGACTCCCGTATCACTCAAAAATCTCATGTCTTTATTTCGAGCTGTTTTTCTGACAGATCTAGGACGTCATGTCGTCGTCAAGTGCCCCCAAGGACCAGTTCTTCGAGAAGGTCATCAGCCCCTACCTCGCGGAGGTGCTGGAACACCCTCAAACCATTGAGATGCGTGAGGGGTTGTTGCACATCCGCGATGTTGAGGGACCAAGGAAGACCTGAAGCACGGAGGCAAGGCTCGAGGCATTGGAGCAAGAAGTTTTCAAGTGTCAGGAGATGGTGGAGCATGGACTCGATTTCGATCACATTATGATCACGGAGTTCACCAACAACCACAAGTTGGACGTCAAGGACATTGGGGAGGCCCTCTTCAAGCTTCATGAGAAAATCGAGCACCTCCAAGCCTAGATCTATGACCTGCAAAATCAAAACTGTGAGTATGAATATAGATTCAAGAGGATGAGTTTGGCTGCAGATTTGAGGTTTCAGGAGACTCGATCATCCTTCTATGATGGTGAGCCTATGCCTTGGAAGAAGGACGACAAGCCTACGCCATCAACAAAACCATCACCTTCTCCACCAACAAAGAAGAATTGAGTATCTGGTATGGGCACTCCCTTTGGCAACTGCCAATCTTGGGGGAGTGCCCTAGTATCGTATCACCATCACTTTTATCTTTACCGTTTTTCTTAGTTCAATCCTTTTGGTAATATCTTGATCTAGTAGAATAAAGTTTATGGCATGATCTAGTTTTGAGTTTTGCTTTATGATCCTTCTATGTAATCGAGTCCGTGAGCTATATAATAAAGATTAGTGTTGAGTCAAGGGCTTGATTATTTTGCCATGATCCTAAGTGAATAAAAGAAAAGAGAAATAAATAAAAAAAGGGAAACAAAGAGATCATAAGGATCTTATGGAGAGTAATGAGCTCACAAAGAAAAAGTATGATGAATAAAAGTTGTTGAGAGTTGACAAACATAGTTTTGGTCATCGTTGAAATTAATTGGAAGTAATAAAGAAAGAGAGGTCTTCACATATAAATATACTATCTTGGACATCTTTTATGATTGTGAGCACTCATTAAAATATGACATGCTAAAAAGTTGACGTTGGACAAGGAAGAAAACGTAATGGGTTATGCTTTCTTACATCTGAGATAAATTATATTGTCATGGATCATCCAACATGGTTGAGCTTGCCTTTCCCCCTCATGCTAGCCAAATTCATCACACCAAGTAGAGATACTACTTGTGCTTCCAAATACCCTAAAACAAGTCTTGCCATGAGAGTCCACCATACCTACCTATGGATTGAGTAAGATCCTCCAAGTAAGTTGTCATCGGTGCAAGCAATAAAAATTGCTCTCTAAATATGTATGACTTATTAGTGTGGGAGAAAATAAGCTTTATACGATCGTGTGATATGGAAGAAATAAAAGCGACAGACTGCATAATAAAGGTCCATATCACAAGTGGCAATATAAAGTGACGTTCTTTCGCATTAAGATTTTGTGCATCCAACCATAAAAGCGCATGACAACCTCTGCTTCCCTCTGCGAAGGGCCTATCTTTTACTTTTATCTCCTACCTTGCATAAGATTCATGGTGATCTTCACCCTTTCTTTTTACATTTTATCTTTTGGCAAGCACAACATGTTGGAAAGATCCTGGTATATATGGCTAATTGGATGTGAGTTTTCATGAACTATTACTGTTGACATTACCCTTGAGGTAAAACGTTGGGAGGCAAAACTATAAGCCCCTATCTTTCTCTGTGTCTGATTAAAACTCCATACCCATAAGTATTGCATGAGTGTTAGCAATTGTGAAAGACTATATGATAGTTGAGTATGTGGACTTGCCGAAAAGCTCTTATATATTGACTCTTTCCTATGTTATGATAAATTGCAATTGCTCCATTGACTGGGATTATAGTTTGTTAGTTTTCAATGAAGTTTATGATTCATACTTGAAATTGTGATTGAATTATTACTCTAGCATAAGAAATCATATGACAAGTATTATGTAAGTTGTTGTTCTAAGAATGATCATGATGCCCTCATGTCCGTATTTTACTTTTATCGACACCTCTATCTCTAAACATGTGGACATACTTTTCGATTTCGGCTTTCGCTTGAGGACAGGCGAGGTCTAAGCTTGGGGGAGTTGATACGTCCATTTTGCATCATGGTTTTATACCAATATTTATTGCATTATGGGATGTTATTACACATTATGTCACAATACTTATGCCTATTCTCTCTTATTTTACAAGGTTTACATAAAGAGGGAGAATGCCGGCAGCTGGAATTCTGGGCTGGAAAAGGGGAAAATATTAGAGACCTATTCTGCACAGCTCCAAAAGTCCTGAAACTTCACGGAAGACGTTTTCAGAATATATAAAAAATACCAAGCGCGAGAAGTTCACCAGGGGGGTCACACCCTGCCCACGAGGGTGGGGGCGTGCCCTACCCCCCTGGGTGCGCCCCCTACCTCGTGGGCCCCCTGGTGGCCCTCCGATGACCATCTTCTGCTATATGAAGTCTTTCGATGATGAAAAAAATGATAAGCCATCTTCTCAGACGGAACTCCGCCGCCACGAGGCGGAACCTTGGCGAAACCAATCTAGGGCTCTGGCGGAGCTGTTCTGTCGGGGAAACTTCCCTCCGGGAGGGGGAAATCATCGCCATCGTCATCACCAACGCTCCTCTCATCGGGAGAGGGCAAAATCCATCAACATCTTCACCAGCACCATCTCCTCTCAAAACCCTAGTTCATCTCTTGTATCCAATTCTTGTCTTCAAGTCCGGGATTGGTACCTGTGGGTTGCTAGTAGTGTTAATTAGGGCATGTTCGGTAGCCCTCCATGGCCAAAAAATCCTCAACTCCAACGCTACGAATCCAGTGCCAGCTTCTCACTATCGATCTTGGAGTCATCGATCCATTCGGCGTCACCGCTTCTCGGTCGCACCAGGAGCAAACCTGAAGCCCACAAAATTGCCCCTTTGTGGCCCAGCAAGAGCAGGCTGGTAATGCAAAGGGTTGGGAAAATATGGACTGGGCCAGGGGAATGGTGTGGGGAGCGACGACTCGTGATACTGGCAGCAACCGGTACGAGAAGGATTCGCTTGGCGGTGGCAGGGACTAATAATTATCTCTCAACTCTGACTTCCCAATTTTGGAGGAGCTATGATTTCCCAACTCCACGACTCCACAAAATTTGTACTACGTTTTTAGCCAGCTTCTTTTGTCTAAATCCTGGAGTGGAGCCGTTCGGTTGGACTCCTGGCTGGGAGTTTGAGGAGTTGAGAGTTGGAGGAGTACGGAACACGCCCTTACTCCTTGTAGTTGATGCTGGTTGGTTTAATTGGTGGAAGATCATATGTTCAGATCCTACATGCATATTAATACCCGTCTGATTATGAACATGAATATGCTTTGTGAGTAGTTACGTTTGTTCCTGCGGATATGGGAGAAGTCTTGCTATTAGTAGTCATGTGAATTTGGTATTCATTTGATATTTTGATGAGATGTATGTTGTCTCTCCTCAGTCACAGCCACCGCTCCACGATGCCACAGTCGCTGCCTCTGTCACGAGGAACAGCCAAGAAGCTCGGGTACGACTGAATAGAGTGGATCCAGACGCCGACTGTGAGGAGCATCTCTGCCCAAGCGCTAGCCCAGGACCGATGCCGCCACCTACATCTCCGAGATGTTGCGGTCGCCGCCAGTGCCACCCACTGCTTCTCGATGATGCTATGGCTGCCACCACCGCAAGGAATATCTAAGAAGCTATTCCTCATTTTATTACTGCTCGCTAGATTATTTTCAGCTCAACAACCATCATACTCAAATTTCATATTCTAGCACAAACCATTTTATTTCAAGAAACACAAAGAGGTCTAATCGACAACAGTTCTATTATCGTCATACATCAAAGTTCATATTTGCCGGTCGCTGCGTCCGTGGAGGCTCCTGTGACACCTCAACAACAGAAGGACCGAGTGTGGAGGAGCCAAATCAAGCGAGTGCTATAGGGCGGACGACTTTAAATTGTTGGGGGAGAGCGTGACGCCGCAAATGCTCCACCACCTCCTTCCCCCTTGTCCTTGAGCTATCACAGAGCAGGCTGACATCACTGTTGGGGGGGATCAAGGTCGCTCACCATGGCAGAAGAAGGGTGACATCCATGGGTAGGTCACCACCTATGTCACGAGGAATGACCTGGAAGCTCGGGCATAGCTGAATGGAGCGGATTCAGATGTCGGCTATGAGGGGCATCTCCGCCCATGCACTGGCCCAGGGACGCCACCACCACCTACCGCTCTGAGATGTTGTGGTCCTCGCAATCGCCACCCGTTGCTTAGCGATGCCGTTGTGGCCACCACCACCGTGAGGAATGTCCGGGAAGCCATTCTTCATTTTATTATTGCTCGCCAGATTATTTTTGGTTGAACAACCGCCATACTCAAATTTCATATTCTATTGCTTTAATTTCAAAAAACATAAATAGGCTTAATCAACAATAATCCTATTACGGTAATACATCAAATTTAATATTCTCCAAATTCCACTTCCATGGAGGCTCTTGTCACAAATCAAGAACAGAAGGACTGAGTGTGGACGACCCGAATCGAGCGGGTGTTGTAGAGCATTTGACTTTACACTAGTAGAAAAAGGGGCTTTTGTCCCGGTTGGTAAGGCCCTTTAGTCCCGGTTTTCGAACCGGGACTAAAGGGCGCGGCCACATGGAGCTCCACCTTTAGTCCCGGTTGGTAACACCAACCGGGACAAAAGGAAATTTTATGAATTTTTTTTTGAATTTTTTTTTGATTTTCAAATTTCTGAATTATTTTAACCTCTAGTGTGTAATCACCACCCCTCATCACTGCTCAATTTATCCTCTAATCACCCCTCATCATTCCAAATCATCTAACTTCCCGAACGGTCACCCATCCTCCCACTCCCCCAGCCTGAGCACGCTTAACTTCCGGGTTCTATTCTCTCTCGTTTCCAAGTCTGCACTTCTTGTTTTCCTGACAATAGTAAGATGTCAATCCTATTAACCTTCATGAATTTTGCTTTAGCATGAAGTGACACATTTCACTGTTTGAGTTTAAAACTATTGTTTTTAAAAAACAATAATTATTTAGTAACACTAATATTTCTTGAATAATTAGTTTGACCATTGTTTGACCACAGTTTGACCAGATTTGACCAAAATTCAAAATAACTGAAATAATTATTTAGTAACACTAATATTCTAGAATAATTAGTTTGACCATTGTTTGACGACAGTTTGACCACTATTTGACCAGATTTGACTAGTAATTTTTTCGATTTTTTCCACTCTAGATCTTAAAAGCCCCGTAACTTTTTTTCTGTTAGGTTTTTGAGGATTTTGAAAATGTTTCGGATGTAACTTTTCGAGTAGATGATTTTTCATATAAAAAACTTTTTAATCCGAGTTCGTATGCAAAAGTTATGCCCATTTTACAAATTCCAGAGAGATTTTGCAAATAAAGTCGAAATTCACATTTGTAAATTTTCCCAACAAGTAGACCACATATCACATGGGAAACTTATTTTATTTTATTTTTTTGACATTTCCATCATTTTCTTTTGTTTCTTCTAAAACTGAAAAGGCGGTCCACCGGGGGGGTGGAGTTTGAAAATGGGACCTTTAGTATCGGTTTGTGCCATGAACCGGTACTAATGCCTCAAAACCCATTAGTACCGGTTGGTGGCACCAACCGGTACTAAAGGTCTAACCTTTAGTCCCGGTTGGTGCCACCAACCGGGACAAATGGGCATCGCACCCTTTAGTCCCGGTTCGTGGCACGAACCGGGACTAAAGGGCCCAGGTGAACCGGGACTAATGCCTTAGCAGCACGAACCGGGATAAATGCTCACATTAGTCCCGGTTCTTGACTGAACTAGGACTAATGGGCTGACCCGGCCTGGACCAAAGCCCTGTTTTCTACTAGTGTTAAATCGCCCGGGGAGAGTGTGATGCCACAACTCCTCCACCTCCTCCTTCCTGTCTGGTCCTCAACCAGCTGCAGAGCGGGCAAAAGTCACTGTCGAGGGTCGGGGTCGCTCAACATGGTGGAAGAAGGATGGCATTGATACGTCTCCAATGTATCTATAATTTTTTATTGCTCCATGCTATATTATCTACTGTTTTGGGCAATATTGGGCTTTATTATCCACTTTTATATTGCTTTTGGGACTAACCTATTAACCGGAGGCCCAGCCCAGATTTGCTGTTTTATGCCTATTTAAGTGTTTTGAAGAAAAGGAATATCAGACGAAGTCGAAACGGAATGAAATCAACTGGAGAAGTTATTTTTCGAAGGAAACACACCTGATGGACTTGGAACCGACGTCAGAAGATACGGGAGCTGCCCACGAGGGTGGGGGGCGCCCCCCCTATGGCGCGCCCCTGCCTCGTGGGGCCCCCGTGACTTCCCTGACGTGCTTCTTCTGCCTATATAAGTCCATATACCCTAAAACTTCCAGAATGCAAGATAGATCGGGAGTTCCGCCGCCAGAAGCCTCGATACCCACCAAAAGTCTATCGGGACCCTGTTCCGGCACCCTGCCGAAGGGGGGGAACCCTCACCGGTGGCCATCTTCATCGTCCCGATGCTCTTCATGACGAGGAGGGAGTAGTTCTCCCTCGGGGCTGAGGGTATGTACCAGTAGCTATGTGTTTGATCTCTCTCTCTCTCTCTCTCTCTCTCGTGTTCTTGAGATGATATGATCTTGATGTATCGCGAGCTTTGCTATTATAGTTGGATCTTATGTTTCTCCTCCCCCTCTTCTCTTTTGTAATGAATTGAGTTTCCCCTTTGGAGTTATCTTATTGGATTGAGTCTTTAAAGATTTGAGAACACTTGATGTATGTCTTGCCGTCGATATCTATGGTGACAATGGGATACCACGTGCCACTTGATGTATGTTAAGGTGATCAACTTGCGGGTTTCGTGACATTGGGAACCTATGCATAGGGGTTGGCACACGTTTTCGTCTTGATTCTCTGGTAGAAACTTTGGGGCACTCTTTGAGGTCCTTTGTGTTGGTTGAATAAATGAATCTAAGATTGTGTCATGCATATCGTATAATCATACCCACGGATACTTGAGGTGACATTGGAGTATCTAGGTGACATTAGGGTTTTGGTTGATTTGTGTCTTAAGGTGTTATTCTAGTACAAACTCTAGGGCTGTTTGTGACACTTATAGGAATAGCCCAACAGATTGATTGGAAAGAATAACTTTGAGATGGTTTCGTACCCTACCATAATCTCTTCCGTCCGTTCTCCGCTATTAGTGACTTTGGAGTGACTCTTTGTTGCATGTTGAGGGATAGTTATGTGATCCAATTATGTTAGTATTGTTGAGAGGATTTACACTAGCGAAAGTATGAACCCTAGGCCTTGTTTCAACGCATTGCAATACCGTTTACGCTCATTTTTATCATTCGTTACCTTGCTGTTTTTATTATTCCAGATTACAAATACTATTATCTACTATCCATATTGCACTTG
>NW_021306938.1:0-960 GCF_002162155.2 Triticum dicoccoides
GATATACGCAACGCACATACCCAAAAGGGAGCGGAAGCGTGCACTCAGGGATGTATAAGCGATGGAGCCAGTTGCCCCGAAGTTCAATCCATGGTCCTCCTGCCCGATCACTTTCGACCGAAGGGACCACCCCACCAGCATCCGTCACGGCGGATTCGTCGATGGATTTCACCTCACCAGAGTCCTGATGGACGGCGGCAGCAGCCTGAACCTGCTTTATCAGGATACAGTGCGCAAAATGGGCATCGACCCATCAAGGATTAAACCTACCAAGACGACCTTTAAAGGCGTCATACCAGGCGTAGAAGCCAATTGTACAGGCTCCGTTACACTGGAAGTGGTCTTCGGATCCCCGGATAACTTCCAAAGCGAGGAGTTAATCTTCGACATAGTTCCATTCCGCAGCGGCTATCATGCTCTGCTCGAACGCACCGCATTTGCAAAGTTCAACGCGGTGCCGCACTATGCATACCTCAAGCTCAAGATGCCAGGCCCTCGAGGGGTCATCACGGTCAACGGAAACACTGAACGTTCTCTCCGAACGGAGGAACATACAGCGGCTCTCGCGGCAGAAGTACAATGCAGCCTCTTAAGGCAATTCTCGAGTCCGGCCACCAAGCGGCCGGACACAGCTAAGCGTGCCCGGAGTAACCTACAACACGACCACCTGGCACGTTCCGAGCACGCGTAGCAGTGCGGCCCCAACCCCAGCCCCTGTAAAACGTCAAGACAGACCCTTCGCGTACACCATTACACTCTGAAGATACCATGGGCATGGGGCAAGGGGCGTGACCACGATAGGCCCAGACTGCGGCTCAACCACACCAAGGGCTCTTAAGTGTGTCATTCTTTTTCTTATTCTTTTATTTTTACCCACGGGACTCCGTTCGTCAGAGGCCCTGTCCGGCAGCAGACATGCCGAACTCACGATGCAACAACCAGGGAAGGAGAAAGGCTACA
>NW_021306939.1:0-572 GCF_002162155.2 Triticum dicoccoides
ACAAGCTCGAGTTCATCGAAAACGGGGTTCACTCGCATCTTCTATGATGTTTTCGATGTTGGTGGTTATGCCGGTTCTTCTCAGTTGGAGGTTTCACTCCTCTATTTGTTGGCATACTTCCCCTACCTGTTCTTATTATATTATCGGTTATTGTTTGGTTCTTCTGTTTGTGAGTTTTTTAGCTTATGGTCATCTTGGTGACAAGCTCGAGTTCATCCACAACGGAGTTCACTCGCATCTTCTATGATGTTTTCGATGTTGGAGGTTATGCCGGTCATTCTCAGTTGGAGGTTTCACCCCTCTATTTGTTGGCATACTTCCCCTGGCTCTTCTTACTATATTACTGGTTCTTGTTTGGTTCTTCTCTTTGTGAGTTTTGGAGCTTATGGTCACCTTGGTGACAAGCTCGAGTTCATCAAAAACGGAGTTCACTCGCATCTTCTATGATGTTTTCGATGTTGGAGGTTATGCCGGTTCTTCTCAGTTGGAGGTTTCACTCCTCTATTTGTTGGCATACCTCCCCTGCCTCTTCTTACTATATTATTGGTTCTTGTTTGGTTCTTCTCTTTGTG
>NW_021306940.1:0-975 GCF_002162155.2 Triticum dicoccoides
TAATCTCATGAAAGTACTAGGTGCATTAGTTAACCCAAAAGGCATGACTAACCACTCATATAATCCAAACTTAGTTTTAAATGTTGTTTTCCATTCATCTCCCAATTTCATACGAATTTGATGGTAGCCACTACGCAAATCAACTTTGGAGAATATTGTAGAGCCACTCAATTCATCAAGCATATCATCTAGCCTAGGAATAGGATGACGATAACGAATAGTAATATTATTAATGCCTCTACAATCAACACACATACGTGATGTACCATCCTTTTTCGGCAGTAGAATAATAGGAACAGCACAAGGACTAAGGGATTCGCGTATATAACCTTTGTCGAGAAGCTCTTGTACTTGACGCATAATCTCCTTCGTCTCCTCTGGATTGGTACGGTATGGTGCACGGTTTGGCAGTGAAGCACCGGGAATTAAGTCAATTTGATGCTCAATCCCTCGAATAGGCGGTAATCCCGGTGGCACGTCTTGTGGAAAAACGTCAGCAAACTCCTGCAAAATGTTAGTGACAGCAGGAGGCAAAGAGGAAGGCACGTCCTCGAATGAAAATAATGCCTCTTTGCACACAAAATCATAGCAAACAGATTTGCTGAAATCTAGCTCATCAATATCAGATTTGGTGGCAAATAAACATGCACTTTTCAATTTAATTTCAGAAGCAACACTAGATGGTTTATTATTAGGCTTCATTTGTTGCTCAAATTCTTTTGCCACAATCTGATTTTCACTCTTATTCTTCTCCTGTTGTGCTTTATTAGCTCTATTAATATCATCTTTCAAAATGGAATCAGGAGTCATAGGAAGCAAAGTAATATTTTTATCCTTATGAACAAGAGTATAGTGATTGTTTCTACCATGGTGTACAGAATTTTTATCAAATTGCCATGGTCTACCAAGTAATAAGGAACATGCTTGCATAGGTACCACATCACAATCAACATAATCAGCATATGTAGAGATACT
>NW_021306941.1:0-1304 GCF_002162155.2 Triticum dicoccoides
CAAAGGTGATTGCTTGTCGGATGAAGGAGGTGCTTGATGTGGTCATTTCTCCTAGCTAGAGTGCCTTTGTCTCTGGACGGCTGATTACCGACAATATTCTGATCGCTTATGAGACCACCCATTTCATGCGCCAGAGAAAGGGAGGTAGAGATGGGCTTGCAGCAGTCAAGCTGGATATGAGTAAGGCTTTTGACCGTGTGAATGGCCTTTCTTGGAGAAGATAATGCTGAAACTAGGCTTCTCTAATAGCTGGGTGCAACTGGTGATGCGTTGTGTGACCACGGTCACATACAGGGTTAAGGTGAACAAGAATCTGATTGAGGTGGTGGTGCCTCAATGTGGCATGAGGCAAGGGTGTCCTCTATCACCTTACCTTTTCATCTTGTGTGCTGAGGGGCTCTCGGCTCTCTTCCACCGGGCTGAGGAGGATGGATCCCTGCAGGGAGTTCAGGTTTGCCCTACGGCTCCCAAGATAAACCACCTCTTCTTCGCAGATGACTCCTTGATCTTTATGAAGGCGAATGAGCCAAGTGCTCGTAGGCTCCAAGAAATCCTTGCTCTCTACGAGGATGCGTCTGGCCAAATGATAAACAAGGAAAAGTTTGCTGTTATGTTCAGCAAGGGAACTTCTCAGCGAGCAAAAAGGAATTTTCAGAGGATTTTACAAATTCGAGACAAAGCTTTCAATGAAAGAAACCTTGGTCTGCCAATTTTCTTGGGTAGATCAAAAGCCAAGGCCTTTGAGTATCTTAAAGAGAGAATCTGGAAGTTGATCCATGGGTGAAAGGAGAAATTCTTATCTAGAGCAGGGAAGGAGATCTTGGTTAAAGCCGTGGCCCAGGCGATCCCCATCTATGCCATGTCCTGCTTTGACATCACGAAATCTTTCTGCGATGAAATTAGCTCAATGGTCTGTCGCTATTGGTGGAATAATCAAGATGAGGAGCGGCACCACTGGTTGAGCTGGCAGTGTCTTACAAAGCCGAAAACTAAGGGTGGCCTTGGCCTTCGGGATCTCCACATCTTTAACCTGGCCATGTTGGCTAGACAAGGTTGGCGACTACTTCAAGACCCCGAGTCTCTTTGTGGGAGGGTGCTGCGGGCTAAATATTTCCCTGACGGGAAGCTTCTGGACGCTGTTCCCGCCCCTGGCATATCATACAGTTGGCGCAGCATCCTAAAAGGGGTGGACTTATTGAAGGAAGGGATTATCTGGAGAGTGGGGGATGGGACTAACATCAAGGTGTGGGAAGATCCTTGGATCCCCGAGGGCGATACAAGGAGGCCTAGATCTCTCCCTGGGC
>NW_021306942.1:0-1525 GCF_002162155.2 Triticum dicoccoides
AGTGTTCCTTGCCGGGATTACTTTGGTATCTTGCTACCAAACTTACGGCAAGGTTTACATCGGGTCTGGAACACAACATGGCATACATAATAGATCCTATGGCTGAAGCATAGGGGATGACACTCATCTCTTCTTTATCTTTTGCCGTGGTCGGTGACTGAGCCGAGCTCAGTCTCACACCTTGTAACATAGGCAAGAACCCCTTCTTGGACTGATCCATTTTGAACCTCTTCAAAATCTTATCAAGGTATGTGCTTTGTGAAAGACCTATGAGGCGTCTCGATCTATCTCTGTAGATCTTGATGCCTAATATATAAGCAGCTTCTCCAAGGTCCTTCATTGAAAAACACTTGTTCAAGTAGGCCTTAATGCTGTCCAGAAGTTTCGTATCATTTCCCATCAAGAGTATGTCATCTACATATAATATGAGAAATGCTACAGAGCTCCCACTCACTTTCTTGTAAACGCAGGCTTCTCCATAAGTCTGCGCAAACCCAAACGCTTTGATCATCTCATCAAAGCGAATGTTCCAACTCCGAGATGCTTGCACCAGTCCATAAATGGATCGCTGGAGCTTGCATACTTTGTTAGCGTTCCGAGGATCGACAAAACCTTCCGGCTGCATCATATACAACTCTTCCTTAAGATGTCCGTTAAGGAATGCCGTTTTGACGTCCATCTGCCATATCTCATAATCATAATATGCGGCAATTGCTAACATGATTCGGACGGACTTCAGCTTCGCTACGGGAGAGAAAGTCTCGTCGTAGTCAATCCCTTGAACTTGTCGATAACCCTTAGCGACAAGTCGAGCCTTATAGATGGTAACATTACCATCCGCGTCCGTCTTCTTCTTAAAATCCATTTGTTTTCTATCGCTCGCCGATCATCGGGCAAGTCTGTCAAAGTCCATACTTTGTTTTCATACATGGATTCTATCTCGGATTTCATGGCTTCAAGCCATTTGTTGGAATCCAGGCCCGCCATCGCTTCTTCATAGTTCGAAGGTTCATTGTTGTCTAACAACATGATTTCCAGGACAGGGTTGCCGTACCACTCTGGTGCGGAACGTGTCCTTGTGGACCTACGAAGTTCAGTAGTAACTTGATCCGAAGTACCTTGATCATCATCATTGTTTTCCTCTTCAGTTGGTGTGGGCATCACAGGAACGGTTTCCTGCGCTGCGCCACTTTCCCGTTCAAGAGGTAGTACTTCATCGAGTTCTACTTTCCTCCCACTTACTTCTTTCGAGAGAAACTCTTTTTCCAGAAAGCATCCGTTCTTGGCAACAAAGATCTTGCCTTCGGATCTTAAGTATAAGGTATACCCGACAGTTTCCTTAGGGTATCCTATGAATACGCATTTTTCCGACTTGGGTTCGAGCTTTTCAGGTTGAAGTTTCTTGACATAAGCATCGCATCCCCAAACTTTTAGAAACGACAGCTTAGGTTTCTTTCCAAACCATAATTCATACGGTGTCGTCTCAACGGATTTAGACAGTGCCCTATTTAAAGTGAATGTAGCT
>NW_021306943.1:0-1285 GCF_002162155.2 Triticum dicoccoides
AATCGCCCATTTGGCCACTCGACCAGTTGCGTCTCTGTTGTGCAAAATCTCTGATAGTGGAGCGTCGCTGACGACTGTGATGGAATGGTCAGAGAAATAATGAGCAACCTTCTTTGTGGTCATGTATATTCCATACACAAGCTTCTGATAATGAGGATATCTCTGCTTGGATGGAGTCAAGACTTCAGACAAATAATACACTGGGCGCTGAACTTTGAGAGCTTTTCCTTCTTCTTCCCGCTCGACCGTTAGCACAGTACTGACGACTTGTCCTGTGGCTGCGATGTAGAGCAACAGAGGCTCTTTGCTGATTGGAGCAGCAAGCACCGGCTGGGTGGAGAGCAGAGCTTTTAGCTCGGCAAACGCTGCATCAGCTTCTGGAGTCCACTCGAACTTGTCAGCCTTCTTCATCAATCGGTAAAGAGGCAGTGCCTTTTCACCGAGTCGTGAGATGAATCGACTTAATGCGGCCAAGCATCCAGTAAGCTTCTGGACATCGTGCACTCGCACAGGGCGTTTCATTCGGAGAATAGTGCCAATCTTCTCTGGGTTAGCGTCGATTCCCCGTTCGGAAACGAGAAAACCGAGTAACTTGCCACCAGGAACTCCAAATGTGCACTTTGATGGATTGAGCTTGATATCATACCTTCTGAGGTTGGCAAATGTTTCGGCGAGGTCAGCGAGCAGGTCGGAACCTTTTCGTGACTTGACAACAATATCATCCATATAAGCTTCCACATTCCGACTGATTTGGGTGAGTAGACACTTCTGAATCATTCGCATAAATGTGGCTCCGGCATTCTTGAGGCCGAATGGCATGGTGATATAGCAGAAGCACCCGAATGGAGAGATGAAAGCTGTTTTTACCTCATCGGGCCCGTACAGACGGATCTGGTGGTACCCGGAGTAAGCATCTAAAAAAGACAACCTCTCGCATCCCGCGGTCGAGTCAACAATTTGATCTATGCGAGGGAGAGGAAAGTGATCTTTCGGGCAGGCCCGGTTGATGTGCTTGAAATCAATGCACATTCGGAGCGACTTGTCCTTCTTAGGAACCATGACGACATTAGCGAGCCACTCGGAGTGGTAGATCTCTCGGATAAATCCTGCCGCCAACAGTCGAGCCACTTCTTCACCGATGGCCTTTCTCTTCTGGACGGCGGACCGCCGAAGATGCTCTTTGACTGGTTTTGCAGACGAGTCGACTCTTAGGCGATGCTCAGCCAGTCCCCTGGGAACACCTGGCATGTCAGCGGGCTTCCATGCAAAAATGTCCCAGTTCTCA
>NW_021306944.1:0-2247 GCF_002162155.2 Triticum dicoccoides
CTTGACGGATTGCATTGATGAACATGAGGGGTCTAGTGAGGAAGTAAATGAATTTGAGTCTTTTATGAGTAAGCTCAAGGGCAAATCCAAGAAGCACTTTGTTGCTCTCTTGGAACAACTTGGTGAAGCCAATGACATGATCGAGGCTCACGAAGAAACCATCTCTAAGATGGAAGGTCATAGTCATGACTATGCCGATGAGATATCGGATCTCTCCAATGATCTTGAGGAAGAGCGTGGGCATCGTTTGGCTCTTGAGGAGTCACACAACAATGAGCATGCTAAGTTAAAGAAGGATCTTGATCATGCTCTTGTTGTGTCTCGTGTGCTAACTTCCGAGAAGGCTAAACTTGGTGTTGACCATGCTAGACTCAAGGAGGAGTTTGATTTACTTGACAAGGCCCACAAGGTCTTGAAGGGTGCTCATGCTAGCCTCAAGGAGTCTCATGCTCAACTCCAAGTTAAGCTAACCAAAGAAAAGGCAACCTTTCCTCATATGGTATTAATTGATAATGCAAATGCCACTAACCCATGTTGTGAGCATGTGCATCTTGTGGAGGAGAATGCCAAGTTGAAGGATCAACTTGAGAAAGGCCTTGTGACATGCATTCAAGGTGAGAAGAACCTCAACGACCTTTTGAGCAATCAAAAGGAAGTTGTGGCCAAGGAGGGAGTTGGGTTCGCACCCAAGTCCAAGAACTTTTGGGCTGAAGCCATCAACACATCATGTCATGCATCCAATCGGCTCTATCTCCGCAAAGGCTTGAACAAGACTCCTTATGAAATACTTACCAGTAACAAGCCCAACCTCAAGTACTTCCGGGTGTTCGGGTGTAACCGTTTCATTCTCAAGAATGTCTAAATTTGAGGCTAGAGCTTATGAGGGCATATTTGTTGGTTATGCTACAAACTCTCATGCTTATCGTGTTCTCAACAAGTCCACCGGACTCATTGAGGAGACGTGTAACGTGGAGTTTGACGAAAATAACGGCTCCCAAGTGGAGCAAAGTGGTACTTGTGATGTAGGTGATGAAATTCCTCCCCAAGCCATAAGAAGAATGGGTGTGGGTCATATCCTACCCATTGAGGAACCCCTTGTGGCCGAAGGAGAAGGACAATGCTCCACTCAAGTGGATCCATCACCAATCCAAGACCCACACGCTTCCGAAGAACAAAGTGAAGGCCCTCAAACTCGTGAACAAGACCAAGGGCATGACCAACCTCAAGATGGTGGTGAACCACCAAATGATGCCCAAGGTCAAGTTCTCCCCCTCGATCAAGTTCAAGATCAAGAGCAAGCTCAAGATCTAGAACAAGCTCAAGATGATTGGGTGGATCATTGCACGCGTGGTTTAAAGCAAGGTATATATCAGTTAATTTCCTTCTTTTGTGCAACCGTGTAAAGCAAGAAGAGCAGCGTTTTGGAAAGAAAAATCAAGATGGAAAGAAGAGCTTAGGATGGAAACTGTTGAACTTGCCGATCGAGCAAAAGCTGTGCACTGCTCAGCTCGTACCCTGCCGGCTGCCTACATATACAGGATACAACCCCAGGCAACGAAGGGACAACACACAAACGAGCAAGACCACATCCACGGCACGCAGACACAAATCCATCGACCACATCCAGCCACCACGATCCCAGAACTCACGCAGCAAGAAGAAGTAGAAGGAGAGAAGAACAACGCCGGCGATCATCCGTACCAGAAGTAGGCACCTCGTCAGCAACATGAACACCAAGCTGATCTTCCCGCACGGTAAAGTTATCATCTAATTACTCCTTCATCCTTTATTATTGTATGCATGCACAGCACGTGGTGGCGCGGTGGAGCTCGCGATCATGCAGCACTTTGTTGGCGTTATCATCATCTTCATCAAAGCTAACCAAGACGACGAGGCTACTCCCGGACTTCACCAAGGCGTGGAAGACGATGGCGTGTCGATGGGGCTGCCGGCACGCAGCCCGTTGGACTCCTTGGTTGGTGGCCGCCCTTGGTGATGAGGCCGACGACGTCTACTTCGTCAAGATGGAGCCCCAAAGGCGCGAGGCTCGCGAGGATGCCGCCGTGGATGGTGACATGGAGCTCGCTAGGACGACGCCCTCGTTTTCTTCATCAAGCTGGCGCAATGGAAGGCGAAGGTGGGGAGGCTCGCGGAGGATGCCGCCGCCGTGCCGCAGCGGATCGCGGCGCGGATTTCGCCAAGATGATGCCAGTGTCAACTTCATCAAGCCGACGCTATGGAGAACGA
>NW_021306945.1:0-1196 GCF_002162155.2 Triticum dicoccoides
ATGAAGATATCATCTTCTTTCAACACACACTACACAAGAATATCCCTTTGGAACGAACTAAGTCAGGCAAGCTTTTATCTTCCAACTCTCCAAGTTGTCGTTTAGCTTAACCAACTAGCTCAGGAGTATCCAACACGGATTCTTGGAGAAAGGGTGGTTTACAATAAACCAACTTGATCACGAGCTCAACATAGCGGTCAGGTGACAACCTGGTAGTACTTCCGAGAAGATCTTCGGAAAATCACGAACCACCGATATGTTACTAAGCTCGAGAACAATCTTGCTTTTCAGGGCAAGATGATATGATCAAATGAGCGAGGACTTGACAAATCCTAACTCATCAATCAAAGAGTGCACCAGGAAATAAGGACTAGGTAGCACGATCAATCTTAGAATGGTGATTCAATAACCAATATACTAAGAATAAAATTATTATCCTTTAACTACCAAGCAACGAGGTTGCTAGGAGTATTGATTTCACACATCACAATTCATTTGTCGGTATTCCGGTTGCATCAACACGAGGGCCGAGGAATGAACAGTGATGGCAAGAAGTGTCACTGTACCAAGAGTTCATGGGATGGTGTGCAATTCCTATAACAATCTCGATATAAAATATGTAATACTCCAAGGTAGAGCAGAACCAAAAGCTGGATTGGCATTTGATCTGCGGAATACAACTACTTTGACCCAATCCTAGATATGGAAGAGGTACTGGAGTTCGTTTCTCCTAGTCATTCCGGAATAGAATGGCAGGACAGACCACAAGAGTCATAGGCATCGATGAACGAACGCACGCATACTCTTGACTATCAATTGATAGACGAGGGTCAGAATGCAACTAAAGAGAACAACTCAAAGGAACATATAACTTTCTGAGTTGTGGATGCATAGATTAGTATGTCGAACCAAGTTCAACATATTTCTTCCGGATAACCCATGCAGAAAGGTAGAACTGGCAGAGTCACGATTTATGAATGGAGAACTCCTCAAGAGTACTCTAATTGTGATTTTTTTTGATCCAATAAACATCTGCCATAAGTAGTTCATGGTATTTGGAAGAAGAAGATACCACGGACTTCAAGGACTATCGCAAAGGTTACTAATATCCTAAAGGCACTAGCAATTACTATCAACATGAAGTAGGTAGAGTGAATCTCGGGTTCAGAACCCAGGAGTAGAATACCTACTACTAA
>NW_021306946.1:0-2794 GCF_002162155.2 Triticum dicoccoides
AAAAAAAATGCATATGGCCCATAGTTTTTGTTATATTTGTGAAATACATACATATTTGTATTAAAAAGAGTATGCTCAAAATATGGTACATACTACCTAAAAAGTAGTATATACACTACCTAAGCATTATTATATACTACATACTACATGCACATACTCTTGGTTTTAAAAGATGCTACATACCACATACAAAACCCAAGTGGTGGTAACTACCAATGGTGGTAGGAAAAATTGTCACAGTATATATATGAGCACCTGAATATTTGTGTAGCACGAGGTTATTATTTATGTACCCAAGTATTTATAGCCCACAGTATGGTAGGGGGCTGGTTTGTAGATTTTTTGAAAATAATAAATGCACATGAATATTTGTATACCACGAGATAATTATTAATACCACACAAATATTTGAATGTAAACTTTATTATGATTATTTCAATTTATAGACGTTTTACTTTTTTCTAAAAAACGAATAATGTGTGCGAAATGGGCCGTACTTCTTGCAACCCATTTAAGTAACACAAGCTTTTCCTTACAGTACATGAAGGATGAGGGGCCACAATATCTATCAGTACTTGTTCGGTGCACTGGCTTGCACGTGCTGCCTACGAGTAGCAGGAAACAGGTTCAACTGTAGGTAGGGAAACATTTTTGCTTCATTTTTCTTGTGTACTGACAGGCGGGACCCACTAGTTATAGAGACATAGTATTCAACTAAAAACCTGTTTGTCCATTATAAGTAGAGCAATGTTTTAAATAGCGGGCTATGAAAAATTGCGGCGGGCCTCCAAATCAGCTATAGAGCACTAAAGTGGGCTATTTGTGAAGGCGGCTATTTAGCGACACCCTGCTGAAAAGGCTATAGCCGGCTATTTAAAACTATGAGTGGACCTCATGCCACATCAGCCAAATACGATGCCACATCAGCACAATCTACGTCTACGAATGAGATTAGCACCGTATTTGCACATTCATGCCAAGTTTTAGAATCAGTTTGATATATTTTTCAAGTTTAGGCACTAAACTGAACATCCTGACAAGTTCGAGCACCACTAGTATATTTACCTCACAAGTTACACCTGGCCTGCCCCGACCACAAACCAGCCGCAGAAGGTTTCTGAAGTTATTGATCATACCACGACTTCTTAGGATGTTCTTTACAAACACTTCTATGCAGTGGACAAGGAGGCAATCCTCAACATTCCGCTAAGTACAATAATTCAAGAAGATTTTTGGTCTTGACATTGCAAGAGGAAGAGCTTCTTCTCGGATCGTTCTGCATATCGTCTTCCGTCTTCTACGAAGTAGCAATACACGGATTGGTTAGAGCAAGTTCCTGGTCCTTCACATTCAGAGGCCGACCGGCGATCCTCGGTCAAGCTCTGGAGCTTCATTATACCATAAAAAATTGAAGTGTTTGCTTGGCGACATGCCAAAACCTCGCTACCTACTGGAGGTGGAATCAGAGTAAGATGGTCGAGTCACCAGCCTGCTCTATTTGTAATGTTGCGGTGGCCACATGGAGGCACTCTCTATTTAATTGCCATATGGCACGGTGCATATGGGCTCTGGCTGATGAGTAATTAACAAAAGTCGCCATCTCAAATGGAACGGAGTATGCCAGATTATTGGTGTATTGACACGCTCCAAACGAAGGAAATCACACAAATCTCTACTCCTAATGAAGCAGTTGGTAGGATTGCGTCCACGGTTTATTTTCGTCTGGTTATATTTCGTCTGGTTTATTTTCGTCCGGTTTATTTTCGTCTCATATCCCACCACCATATCTCCTCACATTGATTTTTTTACCCTCACAATAAAAACTTTCCTAACTTTTCCAAAGTTTCCTAACTAGATATGTTATAAACGGGCATGTACCGATAGCACGTTATCAATTAATAAAATTTTGTTTTATGACAATCAATTCCAAATCCTAATTTTCCTAATGCATCGATCTTTGCCTTTTTTAAGAAGTTATTTTGATAGGGAGGGTTTAGCCACGAAAATCATCCCTTCATCGTCGGCTGCATCCCTCACCCACGTCGCTGTTGCAGGATCTTCATCCGTCATCCTGAGCAATTGGGGCGGCGGTGCGGGCGAGCTTCACGATAGTGGGGAGGACCAGGCCACGGTGAAGGCAGGTCATGCGCTCCTCACGCTCCACGAACGGAACCTGCGCACGGAGGCGGTAGCGCGGGGTGGCAGCCGGCAATGAGGCGGCCGCGCTACGTGACGAGCTACGGGTCCCCCTTTGTGATGTTTTGGCATCGCTCCTTCATCGCACATCCTCAGGTTCCTCTTGCCCTTCCCTTCCTCTGTCCTTCTTTCCCATCTCTATGCTTTCACGTGCATCCAGTTTTGATTCCTCGTGTGATATATACCAAACATAGGTACGTCAATTCACTTCCTTCCCTTCCCTTCGTCCCTCGGTCCCACGCTCGTGGCGCTGAAGTGGTGGCAACAGGCGATGGCGGTGGTGTCGCTGATGGCGGCGAGGACAGCATGTGGCAGCTCCCGAAGCATGAACACGACCGCACCTCGGGCCTGCCGTCTGCCAAGATATGGGTGAGTTCTCGTGCTGCCAACCATAAACCCTCATGTCCTACAAATTCCTCAAACCCTACCGTCTTGATCCCGTCCACGCTCTGATCCAAAGGACGATGCAGCTCTGGCCGATTGACAATGGAGGTTTGGGATCCTTCCTCTCAGCACCCACTCCTGGAAGAATCAGCGGTGCGCCACGCCGATTGAACCCCGTCGAGATCACTCGCCAAGATTGCTATTCTGAAGTTTA
>NW_021306947.1:0-1040 GCF_002162155.2 Triticum dicoccoides
CCTGGTAATCGCTCTATCCAAGCTTTGAGAGTTTTTGACTACAACGGTTGCCGATCACCGCCTGCTGCTGGGTAAGAACTGGTAAGAATTTGAGATTTGCTTGACGGATTTGTGACACCCACCACCACCACTTGTTCGTAGTCTGTAGGATCATATTCTTGTGTGTTCTATTGCTGCTAACCATGCCAGGATCACAAGCCGACGAGATTGACTGGGAGAATTTATCGAACAAGGAGCTTCATGATAAGTTTCAGCAAATGATGACTGAACAGGTGCAAGATGTGCTGAACAATTTTGAAGAGGCCATGGAGAAGATCACTGGCTTTGAGAAGACGTTCGAAACAAAGCTCGATAACAAGTTTAATGAATTGCTCGCGCGTCTTCCACCACCACCACCCGCTGCACCTAAGGCACCTCTCCAACAACAACAACAACGACTACCTCCACGTCGCGAAGCAGACCTCCGCCGAGCAAGCCGTGTTCCTCTTGCGTTTGGCCTAACTGTTGGTGCTGCTGTTGATACTTCTGTGGCTCCTGCTGCTGATGCGGAGGAGGATGATTATGTGGGAGATTATGAGGATGAGGTTGATCAAAATCAACACTACGTGCAGCCACCTGTACCACCACCAGCAGGTCGACCTCAGGTATATATTCGTAATGGTAGGCCTGCACCACCACCTCAGGTACGAGATGATGTCCATATTCCTAAACTGAAATTGAATATTCCACCATTTGAGGGTAGATATGTTCCTGATATATATCTTACTTGGGAGTTAGAAACTGAACAACGATTTACATGTTTACAATATCCTGAGGAGAGACGAGTTGCTGCTGCCGTTTGTGCTTTCACTAGTTTTGCATGTGTATGGTGGTCTGAACATTGTAGATTATATCCTATTCCCACTACTTGGGCTGCTTTGAAAACTGCTATGCGTACGCGTTGGGTTCCACCATATTATCAACGTGAATTGCTTCAAAAATTGCAGCGTTTAAGACAAGGGAAAAATTCTGTAGAAGAATATTATCAGGAATTACAAACT
>NW_021306948.1:0-857 GCF_002162155.2 Triticum dicoccoides
TGATGCTGTTAATGTTGCTGATTTGTTCTTTCGTGAAATTATTCGCTTGCATGGTGTGCCAAATACTATTGTTTCAGATCGTGATACTAAATTTCTTAGCCACTTTTGGAGATGTTTATGGGCTAAGTTGGGGACTAAACTGCTTTTTAGTACTACTTGTCACCCCCAAACTGATGGACAAACTGAAGTAGTCAATAGAACGTTGTCTACTATGCTTAGGGCTGTTTTGAAGAATAATAAGAAAATGTGGGAGGAATGCTTGCCTCATATTGAATTTTCTTATAATCGTTCATTGCATTCTACTACTAAGATGTGCCCTTTTGAAGTTGTGTATGGTTTCCTACCTCGTGCACCTATTGATTTGTTGCCTCTTCCATCTTCGGAGAAGGTTAATTTTGATGCTAAACAACGTGCTGAATTGATTTTAAAAATTCATGAGTTAACTAAGGAAAACATTGCGCGTATGAATGCTAAATATAAACTTGCTGGAGATAAGGGTAGAAAACATGTTGTGTTTGCACCTAGAGATCTTGTTTGGTTACATTTGCGTAAGGATAGATTTCCTGATTTGCGCAAATCAAAGCTAATGCCACGTGCTGATGGTCCCTTTAAGGTGTTAGAGAAAATAAATGATAATGCATATAAACTTGAGCTGCCTGCAGATTTTGGGGTTAGTCCCACTTTTAACATTGCAGATTTGAAGCCTTATTTGGGTGAGGAAGATGAACTTCCGTCGAGGACGACTTCATTTCAAGAAGGGGAGGATGATGAGGACATCAATACAATTGTTACACCCACAGCCCCTGCTGCTATACATACTGGACCAATTACTAGAGCTCGTGCACGCCAACTAAATT
>NW_021306949.1:0-1035 GCF_002162155.2 Triticum dicoccoides
TGTCACATCCCTAGTCTGGTATGACCTAGGCTAGCTAGCCATTTGTGCATCATATTTAAATTTCATTTAAATTTGAAATGAGGATTGGTGGAACCCTCAGAATCATTTTTGAAAATGACCTAAATAAAAATTTCTCCAAAAGGGTCCAAGAAAATGCTCATGATGCCCTCTAAAAATATTGGACAGAGATAAAAATCAAAACAATATTTTTAGGAGCTCATGGATAATTATTTTGGCCATTTGGATTAATTCGATAAATATTTGCATTGGAAATATATTTCTATATATATGAAATATGGTCCAAAAATTATGCCAATTATAAAAGAGCTCTGGAATAATATATCTAGCTCCTGCAAAAATTGGCATAATAAAATTAAATGATTTAATATATTTGTTAAATCAAACAAATGTCAGAAAAAAATAGAAAAACAGAAATAAAAGAAGGAGGGGCTTACCTGGGCCTCCCCTCCCCTGTGCGGCCCAGCTGGCCGGCCCAGCCGACTGGCTAGCGCCAGTCGTCCTCCACCTCCCGCCAGGAGGCCAGAGGCGTGTGGCCGGCGCGTGCGCACCGCCGTGCCGCCACGGCACCTGCCTGCCTGTCCTCCCCCTCGATGCCTGGACGTCCGGAACGTCGCCACGCGCTGCCCCGCACCGCTCTCACTCCCTCTCCCTCGCCCTCCTCCTCTCCCCCTGCTCTCTCTCCCTCTCACCGAAGCACTGCCGCCGCCGCAGCTCGCCACCGACGCGCTCCCCGCCGTCCCCTCGCCCCTCCGTAGAGCCCCCGAGCTCCGCCGCGACCCCCTCTACCTCCTCATCGAGCCAAGCAAGACGGAGCATCCCGTGGAGCCATCGCCGTCGCCATCCTCGCCTCCGGCCGCCGTGGGTACTCGCCGTCGATTCGGGAGCTTCCGGGCATCCCCGACCTCGCCCTCGCGCTCACTGGATCCGCGGTGAGCTCCTCCACCGTTCCCCTCTCTTCTCCCTCCCGTTCCCGTGCCGTAGCGCCGCTCCCCACCACGGCCGAAGCCCCTCGCC
>NW_021306950.1:0-1145 GCF_002162155.2 Triticum dicoccoides
CGAGCCCAAGAACGGCCTCGCCCGTGCCCTGTAGCGCGATCCCGCATCGCGCCGCCGTCTCGGGCCTCGCCGGCGTCACGTCGCCGGTGGGTTTGACCCACCTTGACCACGGCAGGACCCCCCTGAGTCCCTGACAGGTGGGCCCAGCCCTGTAGCTAATTAGGATTAGCGCTAACCACTGTTAGTTAACCCCCTGACACTGACCAGTGGGCCCCAGCGCCACTAATTAGTAATTAGGATTAATTTAACCCTGTTTAACCCCCCTGTCACTGACGTGTGGGCCCCACACGTCAGGTTTGACCTCAGCCAGCCGCAGTTGACCACTGACGTCATGCTGACGTCATGCTGGCGCAATATTTATATTTCTGGATTTAAATTAAATCAGGAAATTCCAGAATATTATTTAAACTTCAAAAATTCATAACTTTTATTCTGTAACTCCAAATTGGACAAATTATATATGAAAAATGATCAGAAAAATCCAATCTATCAATCTGTACTATTTTCATGCATGATCAAACAAGTTAAATTGATGTTTCAAGCAGAACAAGGAAAAGCACTTTAAAAGGCCATATTTGAATTTGAAATTTGAATCCTTGATTCAAATTTGTTCAAACCCTTCTGGTTTTAGTTGCATTAGCCCAACACATTCATATTGCCATGTTTCATGCATGCATCATATTGTTGCACATTGTTTGGTGATGGTTGTGTATCGATGTCCCTTGCGACAGGTTCTGCCTCCGAGGAGTACCGTGATTACCCTAACGAAGAACCGTATCAGTGCATCGAACCATCAGGCAAGCAACCAACCATTTGATCATATCGATACAATCCCATGTTCTCGCTCCTGCTCTCTTTTACTGCATTAAGACAACGCGTTTCAAACTGCTGTGTGCTACGGTAGTTGAACCCATTTCCTCTGCATGACCTGTCATTGCCACAGTAACTAGATGAAACCCACTAGCATGTGTAGGAGTTGTTTGAGCCATATGTATGTGTTGTTCCTACCTTGCTATGCCTGCTATGCTTAGAGTCGTGTCAGGTCTGGTTCATCTGGGTGATGGGCTAGAGTGAAATGTTTATGTCGGTAATGAGAGTGGTGTGGTGAACACGATTTGGTAAAGGTATCGATGAGAGGCCATGTA
>NW_021306951.1:0-1260 GCF_002162155.2 Triticum dicoccoides
TTATCAATGACATCCAATGTCCATAGCCAGGAAACCATGACTATCTATTGATCAACGAGCTAGTCAACTAGAGGCTTACTAGGGACATGTTGGTGTCTGTTATTCACACATGTATTACGATTTCCGGATAACACAATTATAGCATGAATAAAGACAATTATCATGAACAAAGAAATATAATAATAATGCTTTTATTATTGCCTCTAGGGCATATTTCCAACAGTCTCCCACTTGCACTAGAGTCAATAATCTAGTTACATTGTGATGAATCGAACACCCATGGAATTCTGGTGTTGATCATGTTTTGCTCTTGGGAGAGGTTTAGTCAACGGATCTGCTACATTCAGGTCCGTATGTACTTTACAAATCTCTATGTCTCCATCTTGAACATTTTCACGGATGGAGTTGAAGCGACGCTTGATGTGCCTTGTCTTCTTGTGAAACCTGTGCTCCTTGGCAAGTGCAATAGCTCCAGTGTTGTCACAGAAGAGCTTGATCGGCCCCGACGCATTGGGTATGACTCCTAGGTCGGTGATGAACTCCTTCACCCATATTGCTTCATGTGCTGCCTCCGAGGCTGCCATGTACTCCGCTTCACATGTAGATCCCGCCACGACGCTCTGCTTGCAACTGCACCAGCTTACTGCCCCACCATTCAAAATATACACGTATCCGGTTTGTGACTTAGAGTCATCCAGATCTGTGTCGAAGCTAGCGTCGACGTAACCTTTTACGACAAGCTCTTCGTCACCTCCATAAACGAGAAACATTTCCTTAGTCCTTTTCAGGTACTTCAGGATATTCTTGACCGCTGTCCAGTGTTCCTTGCCGGGATTACTTTGGTACCTTCCTACCAAACTTACGGCAATGTTTACATCAGGTCTGGTACACAGCATGGCATACATAATAGAACCTATGGCTGAGGCATAGGGGATGACACTCATCTCTTCTATCTCTGCTGCCGTGGTCGGACATTGAGCTGAGCTCAATTTCACACCTTGCAAAACAGGCAAGAACCCTTTCTTGGACTGATCCATTTTGAACTTCTTCAAAATCTTATCAAGATATGTGCTTTGTGAAAGACCTATGAGGCGTCTTGATCTATCCCTATAGATCTTGATGCCTAATATATAAGCAGCTTCTCCAAGGTCCTTCATTGAAAAACTCTTATTCAAGTAGGCCTTAATGCTGTCCAAAAGTTCTATATCATTTCCCATCAAAAGTATGTCATCTACATATAGTATGAGAAATGCTATAGAG
>NW_021306952.1:0-2213 GCF_002162155.2 Triticum dicoccoides
TTCGCAATATCCAGATTGCAATCTTAGTTTCTTGCTTGTTCTTCGTTTGCTCGCAGGAAACAGACCCTCGTGGTCAGGTTGATCGTGCTCCGGCATGGTCAATAACCTCTCGGAGTTGGTTTAGCGATTGCTAAGGCGCGACGTCCTCGCACGTTCGTAGTCGGATCGTCAAAGTCGACTGCCACCAAAGCGATATCCATCATCTCATCGAAAGACGGGACACCTTTGCCTCTATCAAGTGGTATCAGATTTCCAGGTTGCTCGGTGAGATTTTACAGTTTTTCGTAGTTTAGATCGAGTCTGTTCTTCATACCTATAGTCCACGAAAAAGCCACAAAAAAATTAGGGTTAGTTCATCATATCCGAACCAATCTGAGCCTTTGCATAATCTTTTTAGGGTTTTGCTTTGTTGAATTTGCGGTTGCATCGTCGTGTCTAGTTGCTGGTCTTAGAGTCTAGTCTTTTAGAGTTTCGTGTTCTGGTCATAAGTTGTCACGCCGCCGCCGCACCATCATCATCACCCCTGCCATCTACCACCACCGCTTATCCGCCACCGCTTCGAATCCGTATCCATATACCACCACAGCTGTCATATACCACCACCGCTGCCATCTACCACCATATATCCACCACCAATCCGAGTTCTTGTCATATTAGGTTTGTTTTCGAGATCCATCTAGATTCCGATTCGTGTTTCCTTGCCGGAGTAGGTTTCGGAAAAAAAAAGAGTCCGGAAACCACGCTCCGTTTAGGCCCAAAATTTTTTGAAAACGCATTTTTCGAAAAAATTTCTGGCTATCCTATTTTTAGGTGTTTCTGAGTGTTTTGAGACAGGTGCCATTATAGGAAGTTTTTTTGACCCGTTTCCAGTTTTTGGGTCCGGGCAGTCGAAAAAAAAAATTGGTCGAAAAAATTTCGTGCCCATCCTGTCAGTTTGAGCTAGGAAGAGTTTTGAGACACTCGCCATTATAGTGATTTTTCGCAAAAAAAAGCAGCGCAAAAAAAAGAGCGCAAAAAAAAGAGCAAAAAAAAATTCCAGAGTGTGCTTTTCCCTTGTTTACGTGCCGCGCCGTGATTTTGTTGGTGTTCTAGGCTCGCGTCTCTAGCACAGTCTAGCCTAGGACCAGCACAGTACCGTCGTTGAGCGTTTATTCAACTTTGCATCTCTGAATTGATTATTGCTGACCCTTTTTGCTACCATAGTATAAGCCTTCCCAGCTCCACATACATCTACGTCGTGCGTTTGACTCTCCCTGGTAATCGCTCTATCCAAGCTTTGAGAGTTTTTGACTACAACGGTTGCCGATCACCGCCTGCTGCTAGGTAAGAACTGGTACGAATTTGAGATTTGCTTGACGGATTTGTGACACCCACCACCACCTCTTGTTAGTAGTCTGTAGGATCATATTCTTGTGTGTTTCTATTGCTGCTAACCATGCCAGGATCACAAGCCGACGAGACTGACTGGGAGAACATGACGAATAAGGATTTGCATGATAAATTTCAGCAAATGATGAGTGGACAGGTGCAAGACGTGCTAAACAGATTTGAAGAGGCCATGGAGAAGATAGATGGCATGGAGAAGACGTTCGAAACAAAGCTCGATAACAAGTTTAATGAATTGCTCGCGCGTCTTCCACCACCCCCACCCGCTGCACCTAACGCACCTCTCCAACAACAACAACGACGACTACCTCCACGTCGCGAAATAGACCTCCGCCGAGCGAGCCGTGTTCCTCTTGCGTTTGGCCAAACTGTTGGTGCTGCTGTTGATACTTCTGTGACTCCTGCTGCTGATGCGGAGGAGGATGATTATGTGGGAGATTACGAGGATGAGGTTGCTCAAAATCAGAACTACGTGCAACCACCAGCACCACCACCAGCAGGTCGACCTCAGGTATATATTCGTAATGGTAGGCCTGCACCACCACCTCAGGTACGAGATGATGTCCATATTCCTAAACTGAAATTGAATATTCCACCATTTGAGGGTAGATATGTTCCTGATATATATCTTACTTGGGAGTTAGAAACTGAACAACGTTTTACATGTTTACAATATCCCGAGGAGAGACGGGTTGCTGCTGCTGTTTGTGCTTTCACTAGTTTTGCATGTGTCTGGTGGTCTGAACATTGTAGATTATATCCTATTCCAACTACTTGGGCTGCTTTGAAAACTGCTATGCGTACGCGTTGGGTTCCACCATATTATC
>NW_021306953.1:0-1148 GCF_002162155.2 Triticum dicoccoides
AACAACAAAAGACGAACGGAGCTAGCTGGAATGCATAGCTTGTTAGCACGAAACACAAATCCATCGTTAACGACGAACTTGTTCCACATTCTTCCTTCTTTACAATTTTGCATTACATCTTTAAAATCAGCATTATGCACATATTGATCTTTGATGGTCTCCAAACCAAATATTTTGAAGTCAAGTTGTGAAAGCATAGTATAGCGGCGAGACAATGCATCAGCAATAACATTTTCTTTTCCCTTCTTGTGTTTAATGACATAAGGAAAAGTCTCAATGAATTCAACCCATTTAGCATGTCTACGATTCAGTTTAGCTTGTGATAGAGGCAAAGGTGTCCCGTCTTTCGATGAGATGATGGATATCGCTTTGGTGGAAGTCGACTTTGACGATCCGACTACGAACGTGCGAGGACGTCGCGCCTTAGCAATCGCTAAACCAACTCCGAGAGGTTATTGACCATGCCGGAGCACGATCAACCTGACCACGAGGGTCTGTTTCCTGCGAGCAAACGAAAACAAGCAAGAAACTAAGATTGCAATCTGGATATTGCGAATATAAGATGAAAGCTTTATTGATCAAGGTGGGGTTCTGTGACGCCTTTGTCTGGTCGTTGAACACAAACGAAGTACGCGAAGTTGCAGCTATGGCGAACTTTTAATCTAAACAAAACCCAAAGTCTAAACGATGCCCTAAGGACTGTATATATGGAGGAAAAGGGGGGAATTTCGTGGCCCTTGGTGGAGGGGTCCGAAATCAACCCTATCTCTTGTTTACCCACACATACGGACTCTAAAAATAGCCTATACTTATGTATTTCGAAATTACATGGGCCTGGCCCAATAATAAGGTGACGCAGCACCTAAAATAGCCTCGGGACGAAATTTATGAAGTGGTATCTTGTATATTTCGTCCAAGGCTTCATGCACCCATTATGGTGGCTTCAAAGTCCTGAAATCATCACTTGTAACTCCGTTCTTGTTCCCCTTGCGCATGCCATCATCTCCATGCTTGTTCTTGCTCCAATGTTCATCCTTCTCCAAGCTAGGCCCTTCATTTGTAAGCAAAACAAATGTATCCAATTTAGGCAGCATCATATTCTCATGAACATTAGAATCATTACCAAGAAACGAAAGTACCTGGTAATT
>NW_021306954.1:0-1233 GCF_002162155.2 Triticum dicoccoides
GGCGTCCTGCACAGCCATCTCAATAGTAACCCCGAGTCCATAGGAGCAGTGAAGGGGCTCGGTGGATCCAGGATAAGATGGAAATATCCTGACAGTGCAGAGATACTGGCTTTGATTAAAGTCTCGGAATTGCTCTTCGACCGTGTACTCAGGATACCAACGGTATCCAGCCTCAGTCATTACCCTGACCAACTTGGCAGTATGGCCGGGTACATCTAGGCATCGAGTCAGGCGAACCACTTGATTGAGGTCGCGAGTGGCCATCTGAAAGCACAATCATAATGCAAAGGCATTAGAATTTCTAGCAAAATTTCGGCAGCATAACAGCTGTAAATGCTCAAGAAGGATTTTGAGACATTTGACAAAGGATTTCTTACACACTCAACATCATCATATCAAAGTTCTGAATCCATTCTAACAACATAATGTGGTAGTAGAACTGAACTAAGCTTGTATCCATCAAACTTATAAGGTACTACTGATTAGTAACACGTGATCCTGATAGAGAGAATAGATCCTAATTCCTTAACCCCCGGTGGAAGAATGGACTGACTCAGATCAGAATGTCATAAGATAAAGGAGTAAAAAGAGCCTTACGTTCCATCCCACAAACAATTCCCCTACATATAACTAAAGAATTTCTAGACTCAACATCGACCAGTTTGGCTTGGAGAACCTACAGGCAGTCCGGCTCTGATGCCAACGCTGTCAGGACCCCGACTCGATGTCACATTGATCTAGCCAGTAACACCTCATATCACTTTGCGGCCTCACGCACGGTATCCCCACGGGTGTCGCCTTACCTTTGCCCGGGACCGTTTGCGCCTTTTGGCTCACGTATATGATAGTGTCGCTAGCATCCATATGATAAGGAGCCCGGGCTGACATGACTAGTCGTAAACCCAAAGTGGCACAGACTTACAGGGACAGGCATCCATGACCCAGCTTCGAACGTGTCGGTCATCAGCAAGTGGGTCCGGGCTGTAGCACTGGCTAGCAGGACTCCGGTAAACCGGGCTGTAGCGGGCTAACAGGACTCCGGTACTCAAAGCGTGACATTTCCCCGAAGGGACAGACACAGGAACGAAGAAGGACACATGCCGGCCAGCCTAAGTGTTCCAGAGCAGTAGCAAGCTACCATGGCTCAGCGGTAACACTAGGAGACATTTCCCGGTAAGAGAGGCTACTAAAGATAAACAACTAGATAGTCAGATCCCACACATACCAAGCATT
>NW_021306955.1:0-1449 GCF_002162155.2 Triticum dicoccoides
GAAGATCAACACGTCGCAGCCCCACCTAGGCAAAACAGAGAGGCCAGCACGCCGGTCTAAACCTAAGCGCACAGGGGTCTGGGCCCATCGCCCATAGCACACCTGCACGTTGCGTGGGCGGCCGGAAGCAGAACTAGCCCCCTTAATACAAGAGCAGGCTTACGTTCCAATCCGGCGCGCGCCGCTCCGTCGCTGACGTCTGAAGTGCTTCGGCTGATACCACGACGCCGGGATACCCATAACTACTCCCGCGTAGATGGTTAGTGCGTATAGGCTCGTAGCCGACTCAGATCAAATACCAAGATCTCGTTAAGCGTGTTAAGTATCCGCGAACGCCGAACAGGGCCAGGCCCACCTGTCTCCTAGGTGGTCTCAACCTGCCCTGTCGCTCCGCCACAAAGTAACGGTCGGGGACCGTCGGGAACCCAGGCCCACCTCTACCGGAATGGAGCCACCTGCCCCTTCAGCCCCCATCTCCGAACAGTATCACAGGTAATGTAACTG
Source organism: Triticum dicoccoides (assembly GCF_002162155.2). NCBI lineage: Eukaryota > Viridiplantae > Streptophyta > Magnoliopsida > Poales > Poaceae > Triticum > Triticum dicoccoides. Next base: position 505 of record NW_021306955.1, read on the forward strand.
TGTAAAGTATATAGTATACGCCCGTGATCACCTCCCAAAGTGATCACAGCCCAGTAGTATAGCATGGCAGACGGACAAGAGTGCAGGGCCACTGATGGAACACTAGCATCCTATACTAAGCATTTAGGATTGCGGGTAAGGTATCAATGACTGTAGCAGCAATGACAGGCTATGCATCAGAATAGGATTAACGGAAAGCAGTAACATGCTACGCTACTCTAATGCAAGCAGTATAGAGAAGAGTAGGCGATATCTGGTGATCAAGGGGGGGGGGCTTGCCTGGTTGCTCTGGCAAGAAGGAGGGGTCGTCAACTCCGTAGTCGAACTGGGCAGCAGCAGCGTCGGTCTCGGAGTCTACCGGAAAGGAGTAACGGAGGGGGAACACAATAAATAACAGAGCAATCAAATGTAACACAAAGCAAGACGCGGCAATACGTTGTGCTAGGGGTGTCCTAACGTAGGGATAGGCGATACCGGTGAAGGGGGAAACATCCGGGAAAGTATTCCCGGGGTTTCGCGTTTTCGGACGGATGAACCGGAGGGGGAAAGTTGCGTGTTTGGTATGTTAGAGGTGTGTGGTGGACGAACGGGCTGCGTATCCGGGTTCGTCTCGTCGTTCTGAGCAACTTTCATGTAGAAAGTATTTTCATCCGAGTTACGGATTAAAAGATATGATTTTCTAAAGATTTCAATCATTTTCTGATTTTATTTATTCATTTAAATCCAACCTTATCCAAAACAGTGTTTGCTGACGTCATCATGACGTCACCATGACGTCAGCAGTCAACAGGGGCGTTGACTGGTCAAACTAACGTGTGGGTCCAGCGGGGCCCACCTGTCATACCCTGTTTAGGCTAATCAGGTTTTAGCTAAACTAATCACAGTTTAATTAGACTAATTAGTTAATTTGATTAATCTAATTATGATTAATTAACTTAATTAATT
>NW_021306956.1:0-1141 GCF_002162155.2 Triticum dicoccoides
ACTAATATCACTCGTTTATTCCATCTTGCTTGTAAAGCTGAACGTGAAGTGCAGGATCGACAAGCATTGGGGCGAACTAACTTTTCTGCAGGCCGACCTTCATCATGGACACCACGTGCATCTTCTACTTCAACTGCACCAGCACCTCCATCCAGTGCCACCTCCAGCCGTGATACAAGAAAACAGGCACAACCACCATTATCTTCCAAGAGCGCACCTGCGGGTCCTGCACAGCGTTCTTCTTCTTCCATGGCATCAACAGGGCACACAAGTGATATTATTTGTCGTCGTTGTAAGGGAGGAGGTCATTATGCGAGGGAATGCAAATCTCCGCGTGTGATGATTGCTACCGCGGATGGTGGATATGAGTCCGCTAGTGACTATGATGAGGAGACATTGGCTCTTATTACACGTGAAGAACATGGTGGAGATGATTCTGATCATGAGACGCAATACATGGCTCCTGAAGACGCTGACAGGTATGAATGTTTAGTTGCTCAACGTGTTTTGAGTGTGCAGGTCACACAAGCTGAGCAAAATCAGAGGCACAATTTGTTCCATACCAAGGGAGTTGTGACGGAACGTTCTGTGCGCGTCATAATAGACGGAGGGAGCTGCAACAACTTGGCTAGCATGGAGATGGTGGAGAAGCTTTCTCTCACCACAAGACCACATCCACATCCTTACTATATCCAATGGTTCAACAACAGCGGCAAGGTTAAGGTAACACGTACTGTTCGTGTGCATTTTAGTATCTCTACATATGCTGATTATGTTGATTGTGATGTGGTACCTATGCAAGCATGTTCCTTATTACTTGGTAGACCATGGCAATTTGATAAAAATTCTGTACACCATGGTAGAAACAATCACTATGCTCTTGTTCATAAGGATAAAAATATTACTTTGCTTCCTATGACTCCTGATTCCATTTTGAAAGATGATATTAATAGAGCTAATAAAGCACAACAGGAGAAGAATAAGAGTGAAAATCAGATTGTGGCAAAAGAATTTGAGCAACAAATGAAGCCTAATAATAAACCATCTAGTGTTGCTTCTGAAATTAAATTGAAAAGTGCATGTTTATTTGCCACCAAATCTGATATTGATGAGCTAGATTTCAGCAAATCTGTTTGCTATG
>NW_021306957.1:0-1132 GCF_002162155.2 Triticum dicoccoides
CCATGGAAATCGCTTTGGGACCCCAAAACGGTGACCAATAGTCTACGAAACGGGCCAGAATCGGCCAAAACTGTTAGTGTTGATGAACGACACGTAAATGCACGCCGGGGTTCGTTAATACTGGAAATCATTCCGGGACCCCAAAACAGTGAGTAATAGTCCCAGAAACGGGCCAGAATCGGCCAGAACTATAAGTGTTGATGACGGACACATAAATGCGCCCCCGAGTTCGTTAATCATGGAAATCACTCCGGGACCCCAAAACAGTGAGTAATAGTCCACGAAACGGGCCAGAATCGGCCAAAACTGTGAGTGTTGATGACCGACACGTAATCGCACCTTGGGGTTCGACAACCATGGAAATCACTTTGCGACCCCAAAACGGTGAGTAATAGTCCATGAAACGGGCCAAAATCGTCCAAAACTGTGAGTGTCGATGACCGACACGTAAACGCACCCCGCGGTTCGTCTATCGTGGAAATCACTCCGGGAACCCAAAACAGTGAGTAATAGTCCAAGAAACGGGCCAGAATCGGCCCAAACTACGATTGTTGATGATCGACACAGAAGCGCACCTTGGGGTTTGACAACCGCTGAAATCACTTTGGGACTCCAAAATGGTGAGTAATAGTCCACGAAACGGGCCAGAATCGGCCAAAACTATAAGTGTTGATGACCGACACATAAACGTAGCCCGAGGTTCGTCAATCGTGGAAATCTACCCGGGAGCCCAAAATAGTTAGTAATAGTCCAAGAAATGGGTCGGAATCGGCCTAAACTATGAGTGTTGATGACCGACACGTAAACGCACCCCAGGGTTCGTTAATCGTGGAAATCACTCCGGGACCCCAAAACAATGAGTAATAGTCCATGAAACGGGCCAGAATCGGCCAAAACTGTAAGTGTTGATGACCGACACGTAAGCGCACCTTGGGGTTCGACAACCATGAAAATTGCTTTGGAACCCCAAAACGGTGAGTAATAGTCCACGAAACGGGCCAGAATCGGCCAAAACTGTTAGTGCTGATGACCAACACGTAAATGCACCACGGGGTTCGTTTATACTGGAAACCATTCCAGGACCCCAAAACAGTGAGTAATAGTCCAGAAATGGGCCTGAGTCGGCCAAAAC
>NW_021306957.1:1296-1885 GCF_002162155.2 Triticum dicoccoides
AGCGCACCTTGGGAATTGACAACCATGGAAATCACTTTGGTACCCCAAAACGGTGAGTAATAGTCCATGAAACGGGCCAGAATCGGCCAAAAACTGATAGTGTTGATGAACGACACGTAAATGCACCACGGGGTTTGTTAGTACTGGAAATCATTCAGGGACATCAAAACAATGAGTAATAGCCCAAGAAACGGGCCTGAATCGGCCAAAACTGTAAGTGTTGATGACCGACACATAAATGCGCCCCGGAGTTCGTTAATCATGGAAATCACTCCGGGACCCCAAAACAGTGAGTAGTAGTCCATGAAACGGGCCAGAATCGGCCAAAACTGTGAGTGTTGATGACCGACACGTAAGCGCACCTTGGGGTTCGACAACCATGGAAATCGCTTTGGGACCCCAAAACGGTGAGCAATAGTCTACGAAACGGGCCAGAATCGGCCATAACTGTTAGTGTTGATGAAGGACACGTAAATGCACGCTGGGGTTCGTTAATACTGGAAATCATTCCGGGACGCCAAAACAGTGAGTAATAGTCCAAGAAACGGGCCAGAATCGGCCAAAACTATAAGAGTTGATGACCGACACA
>NW_021306957.1:2025-2682 GCF_002162155.2 Triticum dicoccoides
ACGGGCCAGAATCGGCCAAAACTGTTAGTGTTGATGAACGACACGTAAATGCACGCTGGGGTTCGTTAATACTGGAAATCATTCCGGGACGCCAAAACAGTGAGTAATAGTCCAAGAAACGGGCCAGAATCGGCCAAAACTATAAGAGTTGATGACCGACACATAATTGCGCCCCGGAGTTTATTAATCATGGAAATCACTCCGGGACCCCAAGTGAATAATAGTCCATGAAATGGGCCAGAATCGGCCAAAACTGTGAGTGTTGATGACCGACACGTAATCGCACCTTGGGGTTCGACAACCATGGAAATCACTTTGCGACCCCAAAACGGTGAGTAATAATCCACGAAACGGGCCAGAATCGGCCAAAACTGTGAGTGTTGATGACCGACACGTAAACGCACCCCGAGGTTCGTCTATCATGGAAATCACTCCGGGACCCCAAAACAGTGAGTAATAGTCCATGAAACGGGCAAGAATCGGCCCAAACTGCGATTGTTGATGATCGACACATAAGCGCACCTTGGGGTTTGACAACTACTGAAATCGCTTTGGGACTCCAAAACGGTGAGTAATAGTCCACGAAACGGGCCAGAATCGACAAAAACCGCGAGTGTTGATGACCGACACGAAAACATAGCCCGAGGTTCGTCAATC
>NW_021306957.1:4441-5570 GCF_002162155.2 Triticum dicoccoides
CCAGAATCGGCCAAAACTGTGAGTGTTGATGACCGACACATAAGCGCACCTTGGGGTTTGACAACCATGGAAATCACTTTGGTACCCCAAAACGGTGAGTAATAGTCCACGAAACGGGCCAGAATCGGCCAAAAACTGATAGTGTTGATGAACGACACGTAAATGCACCACGGGGTTTGTTAATACTGGAAATCATTCAGGGACCCCAAAACAGTGAGTAATAGCCCAAGAAACGGGCTTGAATCGGCCAAAACTATAAGTGTTGATGACCGACACATAAATGCGCCCCGGAGTTCGTTAATCATGGAAATCACTCCGGGACCCCAAAACAGTATGTAATAGTCCATGAAACGGGCCAGAATCGGCCAAAAGTGTGAGTGTTGATGACCGACACGTAAGCGCACCTTGGGGTTTGACAACCATGGAAATCGCTTTGGGAACCCAGAACGGTGAGCAATAGTCTACGAAATGGGCCAGAATCGGCCAAAACTGTTAGTGCTGATGAACGACACGTAAATGCACCCCGGGGTTCGTTAATACTGGAAATCATTCCGGGACCCCAAAACAGTGAGTAATAGTCCAAGAAACGGGCCAGAATCGGCCAAAACTATAAGTGTTGATGACCGACACATAAACGTAGCCCGAGGTTTGTCAATCTTGGGAATCTATCTGGGAACCCAAAACAGTTAGTAATAGTCCAAGAAACGGGCCGGAATCGGCCAAAGCCATAAGTATTGATGGCCGACACATAAATGCGCCCCGTAGTTCGTTAATCATGGATATCACTCCGGGAACCCAAAACAGTGAGTAATAGTCCATGAAACCGGCCAGAATCGGCCAAAACTGTGAGTGTTGATGACCGACACGTAAGCGCACCTTGGGGTTCGACAACCATGGAAATTGCTTTGGGACCCCAAAACGGTGAGCAATAGTCTACGAAACGGGCCAGAATCGGCCAAAACTGTTAGTGTTGATGAACGACACAAAAATGCACCCCGGGGTTCGTTAATACTGGAAATCATTCTGGGACCCCAAAATAGTGAGTAATAGTCCAAGAAACGGGCCAGAATCGGCCAAAACTATAAATGTTGATGACCGACGCATAAATGCGCCTCGGAGTTCGTTAATC
>NW_021306957.1:8075-8637 GCF_002162155.2 Triticum dicoccoides
AACAGTGAGTAATAGTCGCAAAAACCGGCCAGAATCGGCCAAAACTATAAGTGCTGATGACCGACACATAAATGCGCCCCGGAGTTCGTTAATCATGGAAATCACTCTGGGACCCCAAAATAGTGAGTAATAGTCCATGAAACGGGCCAGAATCGGCCAAAATTTTGAGTGTTGATGACCGACACGTAATCGCACCTTGGGGTTCGACAACCATGGAAATCACTTTACGACCCCAAAACGGTGAGTAATAGTCCACGAAACGGGCCAGAATCGGCCAAAACTGTGAGTGTTGATGACCGACACGTAAACGCACCACGGGGTTCGTCTATCGTAGAAATCACTTCGGGACCCCAAAACAGTGAGTAATAGTCCAAGAAACGGGCCAGAATTGGCCCAAACTACGGTTGTTGATGATCGACACATAAGCGCACCTTTGGGTTTGACAACCGCTGAAATCACTTTGGGACCCCAAAACGGTGAGCAATAGTCTATGAAACGGGCCAGAATCGACAAAAACCGCGAGTGTTGATGACCGACACGTAAACATAGCCCGAGGTTCGTC
>NW_021306957.1:13283-16183 GCF_002162155.2 Triticum dicoccoides
GTGTTGATGAACGACACATAAATGCACCCCAGGGTTCGTTAATACTAGAAATCATTCCGGGACCCCAAAACAGTGAGTAATAGTCCAAGAAACGGGCCAGAATAGGCCAAAACTATAAGTGTTGTTGACCGAAACGTAATTGTAGCCCGAGGTTCGTCAATCGTGGAAATCTATCTGGGACCCCAAAACAGTTAGTAATAGTCCAAGAAACGGGTCGGAATCGGCCTAAACTATGAATGTTGATGATCGACACGTAAAAGCACCTCGGGGTTCGTTAATCGTGGAAATCACTCCGGGACCGCAAAACAATGAGTAATAGTCCACGAAACGGGCCATAATCGGCCAAAACTGTGAGTGTTGATGACCGACACGTAAGCGCACCTTGGGGTTCGACAACCATGGAAATTACTTTGGGACCCCAAAACCGTGAACAATAGTCTACGAAACGGGCCAGAATCGGCCAAAACTATTAGTGTTGATGAACGACACATAAATGCACCCCGGGGTTCGTTAATACTAGAAATCATTCCGGGACCCCAAAACAGTGAGTAATAGTCGAAGGAACGGTCTAGAATCGGCCAAAACTATAAGTGTTGATGACCAACACATAAATGCACCCCAGAGTTTGTTAATCATGGAAATCACTCCGGGACCCCAAAACAATGAGTAATAGTCCACGAAACGGGCCAGAATCGGCCAAAACTGTGATTGTTGATGACCGAGACATAATCGGACCTTGGGGTTCGACAACCATGGAAATCACTTTGCGACCCCAAAACTGTGAGTGTTGATGACCAACACGTAAACGCACCCCGGGGTTCGTCTATCGTGGAAATCACTCCGGGACCCCAAAATAGTGAGTAATAGTCCAAGAAACGGGCCAGAATCGGCCCAAACTGCGATTGTTGATGATCGACACATAAGCGCACCTTGGGGTTCGACAACCATGGAAATCGCTTTGGGACCCCAAAACGGTGAGCAATAGTCTATGAAACGGGCCAGAATCGGCCAAAACTGTTAGTGTTGATGAACGACACATAAATGCACCCTAGGGTTCGTTAATACTGGAAATCATTTCGGGACCCCAAAATGGTGAACAATAGTCTACGAAACGGGCCAGAATCGGCCAAAACTATAAGTGTTGATGACCGACAAATAAATGCGCCCCGAAGTTCGTTAATACTGGAAATCATTCCGGGACCCAAAACAGTGAGTAATAGTCCAAGAAACGGGCCAGGATCGGCCAAAACTATAAGTGTTGATGACCGACACATAAATGCGCCCCGGAGTTCGTTAATCATGGAAATCACTCCGGGACCCCAAAACAGTGAGTGTTGATGACTGACACGTAAGCGCACCTTGGGGTTCGACAACCATGGAAATCGCTTTGGAACCCCAAAACGGTGAGCAATAGTCTACGAAACGGGCCAGAATTGGCCAAAACTATTAGTGTTGATGAACGACACGTAAATGCACCCCGGGGTTCGTTAATACTGGAAATCATTCCGGGACCCCAAAAAGTGAGTAATAGTCCAAGAAACGGGCCAGAATCGGCCAAAACTATAAATGTTGATGACCGAAACATAAATGCGCCCCGGAGTTTGTTAATCATGGAAATCAGTCCGGAACCCCAAAACAATGAGTAATAGTCAACGAAACGGGCCAGAATCGGCCAAAACTATCAATGTTGATGACCGACACGTAATGGCACCTTAGGGTTCGACATCCCTGGAAATCACTTTGCGACCCCAAAACGGTGAGTAATAGTCCACGAAACGCACCCCGGGGTTCGTCTATCGTGGAAATCACTCCGGGACCCCAAAACAGTGAGCAATAGTCCAAGAAACGGGCCAGATCGGCCCAAACTACGATTGTTGATGATCAACACATGAGCGCACCTTGGGATTCGACAACCATGGAAATCGCTTTGGGACCCCAAAACGGTGAGCAATAGTATATGAAACGGGCCAGAATTGGCCAAAACTATTAGTGTTAATGAACGACACGTAAATGCACCCCGGGGTTCGTTCATACTTGAAATCATTCCGGGATTCTAAAACAGTGAGTAATAGTCCAAGAAACGGGCCAGAATCGGCCAAAACTATAAGTGTTGATGACCGACACATAAATGCGCCCCGGAGTTCGTTAATCATGGAAATCACTCCGGGACCCCAAAACAGTGAGTAATAGTCCAAGAAACGGGCCAGAATCGGCCAAAACTATAAGTGTTGATGACCGACACATAAATGCGCCCCGGAGTTTGTTAATCATGGAAATCACTCCAGGACCCCAAAACAGTGAGTAATAGTCCACGAAACGGGCCAGAATCGGCCAAAACTGTGAGTGTTGATGACCGACACGTAATCGCACCCCGGGGTTCGACAACCATGGAAATCACTTTGCGACCCCAAAACGGTGAGTAATAGTCTACGAAACGGGCCAGAATCGGGCAAAACTGTTAGTGTTGATGAACGAGACGTAAATGCACCCCGGGGTTCGTTAATACTGGAAATCATTCTGGGACCCGAAAACAGTGAGTAATAGTCCAAGAAACGGGCCAAAATCGGCCAAAACTATAAGTGTTGATGACCGACACATAAATGCGCCCCGGAGTTCGTTAATCATGGAAATCACCCCGGGACCCCAAAACAGTGAGTAATAGTCCATGAAACGGGCCAGAATCGGCCAAAACTATGAGTGTTGATGACCGACACGTAAGCGCACCTTGGGGTTCGACAACCATGGAAATCGCTTTGGGACCCCAAAATGGTGAGCATTAGTCTACGAAACGTGCCAGAATCGGCCAAAATTGATAGTGTTGATGAACGACACGTAAATGCACCCCGGGGTTCGTTAATACTGGAAATCATTCCGGGACCCCAAAACAGTGAGTAATAGTC
>NW_021306957.1:16480-18597 GCF_002162155.2 Triticum dicoccoides
TGTAAGTGTTGATGACCGACACATAAATGCACCCCGGAGTTCACTAATCATGGAAATCAGTGCGGGACCCCAAAACAGTGGGTAATAGTCCATGAAACGGGCCAGAATCGGCCAAAACTATGAGTGTTGATGACCGACACTCAAACACACCCCAGGGTTCGTCAATCGTGGAAATCACTCCGGGACCCCAAAACAGTGAGTAATAGTCCAAGAAACGGGCAAGAATCGGCCCAAACTGCGATTGTTGATGATCGACACGTAAGCGCACCTTGGGGGTTTGACAACCACTGAGATCGCTTTGGGACCCTAAAACATTGAGTAATAGTCCACGAAACGGGCCAGAATCGACAAAAACCGCGAGTGTTGATGACCGACACGTAAATGTAGCCCGGGGTTCATCAATCGTGGAAATCTCTCCGAGACCCCAAAAAATGAGTAATATTCCATGAAACGGGCCAGAATTGGCCAAAACTATGAGTGTTGATGACCGACACGTAAACTCACCCCGGGGTTCGTCAATCGTGGAAATCTCTCCGGGACCCCGAAACAGTGAGTAATAGTCCACGAAACGGGCTAGAATCGGCCAAAACTGTGAGTGTTGATGACCGACACCTAAACGCACCCCGTGGTTCATCAATCGTAGAAATCTCTCCGGGACCCCAAAACAGTGAGTGATAGTCCAAGAAACGGGCCAGAATCGTCCCAAACCGCGAGTGCTGATGACCGACATGTAAGCACACCTTGGGGTTCAACAAGAAAGAAAATCACTTCGGGACCCCAAAACGGTCAGTAATAGTCCACGAAACGGGTAAGAAGTGGCCAAAACTGTGTGTGTTGACGACGGACACATAAACGCACCCCGTGGATCGTCAATCATGGAAATCTCTCTCGAACCACAAAATGGTGAGTAATAGTCCATGAAACGGGACAAACGGGACAAAATCGTCAAACTATAAGTGTTGATGACCAACACGTAAATGTACACATGGGTTCGTTAATGGTGCAAATCAATCCGGGACCCCAATACAGTGAGTAACAATCCAAGAAACGGGCTAGAATCGGCCAAGACTGTAAGTGTCGATGACCGACACATAAACGCACCCCGGAGTTCGTTAATCATGGAAATCACTCCGGGACCCCAAAACAATTAGTAATAGTCCACGAAACGGCCAGAATCTGCCAAAACTATGAGTGTTGATGACAGACATGTAAGCGCACCTTGGGGTTCGACAAGCATGGAAATCGCTTTGGGACCCCAAAACGGTGAGTAATAGTCCATGAAACGGGCCAGAATCGGCCAAAACTGTTAGTGCTGATGACCGACACGTAAATGCACCACGGGGTTCGTTAATACTGGAAATCATTTCGGGACCCCAAAACAGTGAGTAATAGTCCAGAAATGGGCCTGAATCGGCCAAAACTGTAAGTGTTGATGACCGACACATAAATGCGCCCCCAAGTTCGTTAATCATGGAAATCACTCCGGGACCCCAAAACAGTGAGTAATAGTCCACGAAACGGGCCAGAATCGCCCAAAACTATGAGTGTTGATGACCAACACGTAAGCGCACCTTGGGGTTTGACAACCATGGAAATTGCTTTGGGACCCGAAAACGGTGAGTAATAGTCCACGAAACGGGCCAAAATCGGCCAAAACTGTTAGTGTTGATGAACGACACGTAAATGCACCCCTGGGTTCGTTAATAGTGGAAATCATTCTGGGACCCCAAAACAATGAGTAATAGTCCAAGAAACGGGCCTGAATCAGCCAAAACTGTAAGTGTTGATGACCGACACATAAATGCGCCCCGGAGTTCGTTAATCATGGAAATCACTCCGGGACCCCAAAACAGTGAGTAATAGTCCACGAAATGGGCCAGAATCGGCCAAAACTGTGAGTGTTGATGACCGACACGTAAGCTCACCTTGGGGTTCGACAACCATGGAAATCTCTTTGGGACCCCAAAACGGTGAGCAATAGTCTACGAAACGGGCCAGAATCGGCCAAAACTGTTAGTAATAGTCCAAGAAACAGGCCGGAATCGGCCTAAACTATGAGTGTTGATGATCGACACGTAAACGCACCCCGGGGTTCGTTAATCGTGGAAATCACTCCG
>NW_021306957.1:19028-20556 GCF_002162155.2 Triticum dicoccoides
ACGTAAATGCACGCCGGGGTTCGTTAATACTGGAAATCATTCCGGGACCCCAAAACAGTGAGTAATAGTCCCAGAAACGGGCCAGAATCGGCCAGAACTATAAGTGTTGATGACAGACACATAAATGCGCCCCCGAGTTCGTTAATCATGGAAATCACTCCGGGACCCCAAAACAGTGAGCAATAGTCCACGAAACGGGCCAGAATCGGCCAAAACTGTGAGTGTTGATGACCGACACGTAAACTCACACCGGGGTACGTCAATCGTGGAAATCTCTCCTGGACCCCAAAACAGGGAGTAATAGTCCACGAAACGGGCTAGAATCGGCCAAAACTGTGAGTGTTGATGACTGACACGTAAGCGCACCTTGGGGTTCGACAACCATGGAAATCACTTTGCGACCCCAAAACGGTGAGTAATAGTCCATGAAACGGGCCAGAATCGTCCAAAACTGTGAGTGTTGATGACCGACACGTAAACGCACCCCGCGGTTCGTCTATCGTGGAAATCACTCCGGGAACCCAAAAGAGTGAGTAATAGTCCAAGAAACGGGCCAGAATCGGCCCAAACTACGATTGTTGATGATCGACACAGAAGCGCACCTTGGGGTTTGACAACCGCTGAAATCACTTTGGGACTCCAAAATGGTGAGTAATAGTCCACGAAACGGGCCAGAATCGGCCAAAACTATAAGTGTTGATGACCGACACATAAACGTAGCCCGAGGTTCGTCAATCGTGGAAATCTACCCGGGAGCCCAAAATAGTTAGTAATAGTCCAAGAAATGGGTCGGAATCGGCCTAAACTATGAGTGTTGATGACCGACACGTAAACACACCCCAGGGTTCGTTAATCGTGGAAATCACTCCGGGACCCCAAAACAATGAGTAATAGTCCATGAAACGGGCCAGAATCGGCCAAAACTATAAGTGTTGATGACCGACACGTAAGCGCACCTTGGGGTTCGACAACCATGAAAATTGCTTTGGAACCCCAAAACGGTGAGTAATAGTCCACGAAACGGGCCAGAATCGGCCAAAACTGTTAGTGCTGATGACCAACACGTAAATGCACCACGGGGTTCGTTTATACTGGAAACCATTCCGGGACCCCAAAACAGTGAGTAATAGTCCAGAAATGGGCCTGAGTCGGCCAAAACTGTAAGTGTTGATGACCGACACATAAATGCGCCCCAGAGTTCGTTAATCATGGAAATCACTCCGGGACCCCAAAACAGTGAGTAATAGTCCACGAAACGGGCCAGAATCGGCCAAAACTGTTAGTGTTGATGACCGACATGTAAGCGCACCTTGGGATTTGACAACCATGGAAATCACTTTGGTACCCCAAAACGGTGAGTAATAGTCCACGAAACGGGCCAGAATCGGCCAAAAACTGATAGTGTTGATGAACGACACGTAAATGCACCACGGGGTTTGTTAATACTGGAAATCATTCAGGGACATCAAAACAATGAGTAATAGCCCAAGAAACGGGCCTGAATCGGCCAAAACTGTAAGTGTTGATG
>NW_021306957.1:21228-22952 GCF_002162155.2 Triticum dicoccoides
ACGGGCCAGAATCGGCCAAAACTGTTAGTGTTGATGAACGACACGTAAATGCACGCTGGGGTTCGTTAATACTGGAAATCATTCCGGGACGCCAAAACAGTGAGTAATAGTCCAAGAAACGGGCCAGAATCGGCCAAAACTATAAGAGTTGATGACCGACACATAATTGCGCCCCGGAGTTTATTAATCATGGAAATCACTCCGGGACCCCAAGTGAATAATAGTCCATGAAATGGGCCAGAATCGGCCAAAACTGTGAGTGTTGATGACCGACACGTAATCGCACCTTGGGGTTCGACAACCATGGAAATCACTTTGCGACCCCAAAATGGTGAGTAATAATCCACGAAACGGGCCAGAATCGGCCAAACTGTGAGTGTTGATGACCGACACGTAAACACACCCCGAGGTTCGTCTATCATGGAAATCACTCCGGGACCCCAGAACAGTGAGTAATAGTCCATGAAACGGGCAAGAATCGGCCCAAACTGCGATTGTTGATGATCGACACATAAGCGCACCTTGGGGTTTGACAACTACTGAAATCGCTTTGGGACTCCAAAACGGTGAGTAATAGTCCACGAAACGGGCCAGAATCGACAAAAACCGCGAGTGTTGATGACCGACACGAAAACATAGCCCGAGGTTCGTCAATCATGGAAATCTACCTGGGACCCCAAAACAGTTAGTAATAGTCCAAGAAACGGGCCGGAATCGGCCTAAACTATGAGTGTTGATGATCGACACGTAAACGCACCCCGGGGTTCGTTAATCATGGAAATCACTCCGGGACCCCAAAACAGTGAGTAATAGTCCAAGAAACGGGCCAGAATTGGCCCAAACTACGATTGTTGATGATCGACACATAAGTGCACCTTGGGGTTTGACAACCGCTGAAATCACTTTGGGACTCCAAAATGGTGAGTAATAGTCCACGAAACGGGCCAGAATCGACAAAAACCGCGAGTGTTGATGACAGACACGTAAACGTAGCCCGAGGTTCGTCAATCTTGGAAATCTACCCGGGACCCCAAAACAGTTAGTAATAGTCCAAGAAACGGGCCGGAATCGGCCTGAACTATGAGTGTTGATGACCGACACGTAAACGCACCCCGGGGTTCGTTAATCGTGGAAATCACTCCGGGACCCCAAAACAATGAGTAATAGTCCATGAAACGGGCCAGAATCGGCCAAAACTGTAAGTGTTGATGACCCACACGTAAGCGCACCTTGGGGTTCGACAACCATGGAAATTGCTTTGGGACCCCAAAACGGTGAGTAATAGTCCATGAAACGGGCCAGAATCGACCAAAACTGTTAGTGCTGATGACCGACACGTAAATGCACCACGGGGTTCGTTAATACTGGAAATCATTCCGGGACCCCAAAACAGTGAGTAATAGTCCAGAAATGGGCCTGAATCGGCCAAAACTGTAAGTGTTGATGACCGACACATAAATGCGCCCCAGAGTTCGTTAATCATGGAAATCACTCCGGGACCCCAAAACAGTGAGTAATAGTCCAGGAAACGGCCCAGAATCGGCCAAAACTGTGAGTGTTGATGACCGACACATAAGCGCACCTTGGGGTTTGACAACCATGGAAATCACTTTGGTACCCCAAAACGGTGAGTAATAGTCCACGAAACGGGCCAGAATCGGCCAAAAACTGATAGTGTTGATGAACGACACGTAAATGCACCACGGGGTTTGTTAATACTGGAA
>NW_021306957.1:26547-27986 GCF_002162155.2 Triticum dicoccoides
CGGAATCGGCTTAACTATGAGTGTTGATGATCGACACGTAAACGCACCCCAGGGTTCGTTAATCATGGAAATCACTCCGGGACCCCAAAACAATGAGTAATAGTCCATGAAACGGGCCAGAATCGGCCAAAACTGTGAGTGTTGATTACCGACACGTAAACGCACCCCGGGGTTCGTCTATTGTGGAAATCACTCTGAGACCCCAAAACAGTGAGTAATAGTCCAAGAAACGGGCCAGAATCGGCCCAAACTGCGATTGTTGATGAACGACACATAAGCGCACCTTGGGGTTCAACAACCATGGAAATCGCTTTGGGACCCCAAAACGGTGAGCAATAGTCTAGGAAACGGGCCAGAACCGGCCAAAAACGTTAGTGTTGATGAACGACACGTAAATGCACCCCGGGGTACGTTAATACTGGAAATCATTCCGGGACCCCAAAACAGTGAGTAATAGCCCAAGAAACGGGCCTGAATCGGCCAAAACTGTAAGTGTTGATGACCGACACATAATTGCGCCCCGGAGTTCGTTAATCATGGAAATCACTCCGGGACCCCAAAACAGTGAATAATAGTCCATGAAACGAGCCAGAATCGTCCAAAACTGTGACTGTTGATGACCGACACGTAATCGCACCTTGGGTTCGACAACCATGAAATCACTTTGCGACCCCAAAACGGCGAGTAATAATCCACGAAACGGGCCAGAATCGGCCAAAACTATGAGTGTTGATGACCACATGTAAACGCACCCGGGGTTCGTTTATCATGGAAATCACTCCGGGACCCCAAAACAGTGGGTAATAGTCCAAGAAACGGGCCAGAATCGGCCCAAACTGCGATTGTTGATGATCGACCCATAAGCGCACCTTGGGGTTTGACAACCACTGAAATCGCTTTGGGACTCCAAAACGTTGAGTAATTGTCCATGAAACGGGCCAGAATTGACAAAAACCGCGAGTGTTGATGACCGACACGTAAACGTAGCCCGAGGTTTGTCAATCGTGTAAATCTATCCGGGACCTTAAATCAGTTAGTAATAGTCCAAGAAACGGGCCGGGATCGGCCTAAACTATGAGTGTTGATGACCGACATGTAAACACAACCCGGGGTTTGTTAATCGTGGAAATCACTCCGGGACCCCAAAACAATGAGTAATAGTCCACGAAACGGGCCAGAATCGGCCAAAACTGTGAGTGTTGATGACCGACACGTAAGCGCACCTTGGGGTTCAACAACCATGGAAATCGCTTTGGGACCCCAAAACGGTGAGCAATAGTCTACGAAACGGGCCAGAATCGGCCAAAACTGTTAGTGTTGATGAACGACACGTAAATGCACGCCGGGGTTCGTTAATACTGGAAATCATTCCGGGACCCCAAAACAGTGAGTAATAGTCGCAGAAACGGGCCAGAATCGGCCAAAACTATAAGTGCTGA
>NW_021306957.1:33888-34588 GCF_002162155.2 Triticum dicoccoides
CCGACACGTAAATGCACCCCGGGGTTCGTCTATCGTGGAAATCACTCCGGGACCCCAAAACAGTGAGTAATAGCCCAAAAAACGGGCCAGAATCGGCCCAAACTGCGATTGTTGATGAACGACACATAAGCGCACCTTGGGGTTCGACAACCATGGAAATCGCTTTGGGACCCCAAAACAGTGACCAATAGTCTATGAAACGGGCCAGAATCGGCCAAAACTGTTAGTGTTGATGAACGACACATAAATGCACCCCAGGGTTCGTTAATACTAGAAATAATTCCGGGATCCCAAAACAGTGAGTAATAGTCCATGAAACGGCCCAGAATCGGCCAAAACTATAAGTGTTGATGACCGACACGTAAACGTAGCCTGAGGTTCGTCAATCGTATAAATCTATCCGGGACCCCAAAACAGTTAGTAATAGTCCAAGAAACGGGCCGGAATCGGCCTAAACTATGAGTGTTGATGATCGACATGTAAACGCACCCCGGGGTTCGTTAATCGTGGAAATCACTCCGGGACCCCAAAACAATGAGTAATAGTCCACGAAACGGGCCAGAATCGGCCAAAACTGTGAGTGTTGATGACCGACACATAAGCGTACCTTGGGGTTCGACAACCATGGAAATCACTTTGGGACCCCAAAACCGTGAACAATAGTCTACGAAACGGGCCAGAATCGGCCAAAACTGTTAGT
>NW_021306957.1:35989-36535 GCF_002162155.2 Triticum dicoccoides
AGATGTAAACGCATCCCGGGGTTCGTCTATCGTGGAAATCACTCTCGGACCCCAAAACAGTGAGTAATAGTCCAAGAAACGGGCCAGAATCTGCCCAAACTGCGATTGTTGATGATCGACACATAAGCGCACCTTGGGGTTCGACAACCATGGAAATCGCTTTGGGACCCCAAAACGGTGAGCAATATTCTACGAAACGGGCCAGAATCGGCCAAAACTGTTATTGTTGATGAACGACATGTAAGTGCACCCCGGGGTTCGCTAATACTGGAAATCATTCCGGGACCCCAAAATAGTGAGTAATAGTCCAAGAAACGGGCCAGAATCGGCCAAAACTATAAGTGTTGATGACCGACACGTAAACCTAGCCCGAGGTTCGTCAATCGTGGAAATCTATCCGGGACCCCAAAACAGTTAGTAATAGTCCAAGAAACGGGCTGGAATCGGCCTAAACTATGAATGTTGATGATCGACACGTAAACGCACGCCGGGGTTCGTTAATCATGGAAATCACTCCGGGACCCCAAAACAATGACTAATAGTCCA
>NW_021306957.1:36545-37094 GCF_002162155.2 Triticum dicoccoides
AGATGTAAACGCATCCCGGGGTTCGTCTATCGTGGAAATCACTCTCGGACCCCAAAACAGTGAGTAATAGTCCAAGAAACGGGCCAGAATCTGCCCAAACTGCGATTGTTGATGATCGACACATAAGCGCACCTTGGGGTTCGACAACCATGGAAATCGCTTTGGGACCCCAAAACGGTGAGCAATATTCTACGAAACGGGCCAGAATCGGCCAAAACTGTTATTGTTGATGAACGACATGTAAATGCACCCCGGGGTTCGCTAATACTGGAAATCATTCCGGGACCCCAAAATAGTGAGTAATAGTCCAAGAAACGGGCCAGAATCGGCCAAAACTATAAGTGTTGATGACCGACACGTAAACCTAGCCCGAGGTTCGTCAACCGTGGAAATCTATCCGGGACCCCAAAACAGTTAGTAATAGTCCAAGAAACGGGCTGGAATCGGCCTAAACTATGAATGTTGATGATCGACACGTAAACGCACGCCGGGGTTCGTTAATCATGGAAATCACTCCGGGACCCCAAAACAATGACTAATAGTCCATGA
>NW_021306958.1:0-1238 GCF_002162155.2 Triticum dicoccoides
TTATCTTGGAGATCAAGCGTTTCGTGGTCCACTCCGCGGATAGGATCCGAGAAGCAACGCCTGAGTTGAGAGACGTGGAAGACATCATGAACTCGAGAAAGATGTGGGGGTAGTTCCAATTGGTAGGCAACCTCTCCTCGTTTAGCGAGAATACGAAAAGGACCAATGTAACGAGGAGCCAACTTGCCCTTGATACCGAAACGATGGGTACCCTTCAAAGGAGTAACCCGAAGGTAAGCTTGGTCGCCAATTTCATAAGTCATATCCTTATGATGACGATCATACTGGCTTTTCTGACGAGACTGGGCTGTTTTCAAATTCTCACGAATGATGCGAACTTGCTCTTCTGCCTCCTGGATCATATCCGGTCCAAAGAATTGTCTTTCACCGGTTTCTGACCAGTTCAAAGGTGTTCGACATCTTCGTCCATAGAGAACCTCAAAAGGAGCTTGCTTGAGGCTGGATTGGTCGCTATTGTTATAGGCAAACTCGGCGAAAGGAAGACATTTCTCCCAATCCATACCGAAAGAGATAACGCAAGCTCTGAGCATGTCTTCGAGAATTTGATTGACCCGTTCCACCTGACCACTCGACTGAGGGTGGAAAGCGGTACTGAAGGAAAGATGGGTTCCCATGGCAGTTTGGAAACTCTCCCAGAAATGAGAAGTGAAAAGGCTGCCACGGTCTGAATTGATCTCTAGTGGAACACCATGGAGTGACACTATTCGAGAAATATATAAGTCAGCAAGCTGACTAGCAGTGATACTCTCTCGAACAGGGAGGAAGTGAGCCACTTTGGAAAGACGATCAACGACTACGAAGATAGCGTTATTCCCTCTCTTGGTCCTGGGAAAGCCGGTGATGAAGTCCATACCAACTTTATCCCATTTCCACTCAGGAATAGCTAAAGGCTGAAGGGTGCCAGCAGGTCTTTGATGCTCTGCCTTAACGCGACGACATACGTCACATTTAGCAATGAACTCAGCGATTTCTCTCTTCATCCTAGTCCACCAGAACCTCTGGCGTAGGTCCTGATACATCTTAGTACTACCGGGATGAATCGTGAGAGGAGATTCATGCGCCTCCTTAAGGATCAGTTGTCGCAGATGTTGATTCTTGGGAACCACCAAGCGATTCTCAAAGAAAACAACTCCACGATCATCCATAGAGAAACATCCACCAACTCCCTTCTTAATGTTTCTCTTGATCCGAGAAATTCCTGTGTCTTGCTTTTGAGC
>NW_021306959.1:0-3499 GCF_002162155.2 Triticum dicoccoides
TCAAAAAAATAATAAAAAAATAAGTTTCCCATGTGATATGTGGTCTAGTTGTTGGGAAAATTTGCAAATGTGAATTTCGACTATTCTCTCTAGAATTTAGTAAAATGGGCATAACTTTTGCATACTGACTCGGATGAAAAAGCTTTTTATATGAAAAATCATCTACTTGAGATCTAGTTACGGGGCTTTTAAGATCTAGAGTGGAAAAAATCAAAAAAAAAATTCAATCTGTGGTCAAACAATGGTCAAACTAATTATTCTAGAATATTAGTGTTACTAAATAATTATTTCAGTTATTTTGAATTTTGGTCAAATTTGGTCAAACGGTGGTCAAACTATGGTCAAACAACGGTCAAACTAATTATTCAAGAAATATTAGTGTTACTAAATAATTATTGTTTTTTAAAACAATAGTTTCAAACTCAAACAGTGAAATGTGTCACTTCATGCTCACGCAAAATCCCCGAGGGTTAATAGGATTGACATCTTACTATTGTCAGGAAAACAACAAGTGCAGACTTGGAAACGAGGGAGAATAGTACCCGGAAGTTAAGCGTGCTCAGGCTGGGGGAGTGGGAGGATGGGTGACCGTTCGGGAAGTTAGATGATTAGGAATGATGAGGGGTGATTAGAGATTAGAGGATAAATTAAGCAGTGATGAGGGGTGGTGATTAGAGATTAGAGGTTAAAATAATTTAGAAATTTGAAAAAAAAAGAATTCAAAAAAAAATCATAAAATTTCCTTTAGTCCCGGTTGGTGTTACCAACCGGGACTAAAGGTGGAGCTCCACGTGGCCGCGACCTTTAGTCCCGGTTCCAGTTTGAACCGGGACTAAAGAGGGGAGGCGTTCAAGAACCGGGCCCTTACGAACCGAGACTGATGCCCCCTTTTCTACTAGTGCAAGAACTAAAGTTATCTCAAGTATGTACATATGTACATAGTATCTTCCCCGAGGCTGAAGTTCTTTCTTTCTTTACGACATTCGTTACGACAGACACTTGAGGAACATGTAGTGTTTTTAGCACAAAAGAAGTTGTACTCCCTCCGTTTCTTTTTACTCCACGTATAAGATTTACCTCAGGTCAAAATTTTCAAAGTTTGACCAAATTTAGATGAAAAAATATCAACATGTAAAATATCAATTTCATAATGAATCTAATGAATCTAATGATATTGATTTGGTATTGTGAGTGCCGATACTCTCTTCTATAAGTTTGGTCAAACCAGAGATGCTTTGACTTAAGACAGAACTTCTATGTGGACTAAAAAAGAAACGGAGGAAGTACAAGTTACTGGAGGACAAGCACATGATTTCTAGCGTGTTTCAATGTCCATCCGCGTATGGTCACTCCAGCTGCAGTTACACCCCAATGCACATAAACATTTTTAGAGATTTCGCTAGGGACTAAATACGGATGTATATAGACATATCTTAGAATGGGATTCACTCCTTTTTCTCTGTATGTAGTCCATATTTGAATCTCTAAAATGGCTTATATTTAGGAACGAGGGAGTATTTGTTTGCTTAGAAACAAATAAACAAACATCACTTCAGTTCATACAAGCAAGGCATACAAGAATGAGAATTATGTAAATAAGCTACAGAGTGCCACTTCAATGGGAGAATGCATATTGCTAATAAGAATACTATTTGACACTCCTCTCGTGGAGAATGAATGAACTGCAACTGGTGAAACTTTCTTCTAGATGAGTGAGTGCATGGAGGTAAAATTGAGAAGACATGATTATATCATTCATGGACACCAAAACTTTCTTCTAATGGCATGTGTGCATAACCAGCATAAGAATACCAATCTAGTACATGAGTGTATCTTCAGTTGATGGATAATCAGTGAACAAGAGGGCATAATTTCTGTTCAATGCCAGCCTGCTATTTAATTAATGCTAATGAAAAAGACACAACTCTTAACCAGTCTTCAATGATTCTAAAGCTGGAGCAAATTAGAACATAACTTCTCACTATAAATTCATTTTCTAAGAAGACATTTTCATCACCATGTCGTGTTTGACAAAAATTCCGTGCCCAAATGTTAAACAACTTTCAATCCTCATCAGGAGCATTTGAAGCCAAACTCATGGTCAGGCAATATAAAATCTCCATAAAATAATACGGTTTTCTAAAATACTACAAGGTACCATTGTCGCAGAACTCTTATTACAGATCGAAGAGATAAATGTTGAAGCAATTGTGGAGAATTTTTCTGACCTGCAAGTTCTTCTAGCACCATGAGGGACCATTAGGAGGGAGTCGCAAATTTTTCGCGTATCATGATTGAACACTTTCCTTTTAGGATCGTCCGTGAGATTATGTGTGATATTTGCACTATCATCCATAGATGTGTTTGTTAGGTCCTTAAATGGGGAACATTCTCTTGATGCAAACAAAGGCACATCCATTTTTTTCTTACTTACCTGCAGATAGAAAAGCACAAATGTCAAACAATATATAGAAGGGTATAGAGAGAGTGGTGAAGATCATTTAGGCAGGGCAACATAGTCACGTGAACGAGATCCTGACTATTATGTACAAAGCATCACCAATCAAATTCTTAAAAATAAAATAAAGAACTGAGCGTTAACCTCTATATGACTAGGGAGCAATGTACGTGTATAACCTGCTTCATATAATGGGGTAACTTCCTGCACACAAACTATACTTTGCTGATTTTTTGCATGTACCAAATAATGAGCCTCACTAAATTCAGCAAACACATGTCAGTGCAGAGAATGACTGCTCATGCAAAATTGTTAATTCAGAAATTAGGTGAGCTGACTTATTTGGTAGGTGATCTGGGGAGGAGGGCCATGGGCTCGGGGGTGCGGTCCAGATCAGGGGCTTGCACAACGAGATGGTGCCGTCTCAGCTCGGCGTTTGTGTAGGAGAAGGAGGGAAGGGGATGGGAGGTTTTGCCGGCATCGAGGGTCGCGATAGGAGAGGGGCGGGGCTGCCGTACGTGAGGGCGCCGCCGGATCGATCTGTTCGCCCTCAAGAAAAAAAAAGCGCCTCCAAACTGTTGTTTAGAACAGACTGCGGGTTGATTATACAAAAAATTAAGGGCTTTTCTAAAAAAATGCATGCCAGACGCGGCAGAACATTTACGTGAGCCATTGGATCGGGAGGCAGACCACTAGGGTAATATTGACTCTTAGATTATGTCGGATGGATCAGATCAAAGAATCCTGGTTATTCCGTGTATATTTTGTGATGTGGCTTTAGATGAATTCATGTTTGCTCTTTTAATAGTAGTATAGATATAGATGGCCGTTTATCTCCAAATGGGCGATGGCATGGAGAGCACGGGGGACATCAGGTTGAAGGAGCACTGGCGGGAAGATTGTCGAGGAAGCAGACTTTGATGGATACGAGAAGAAGGCCTCACGTCAAGAGCACAGGTGTAAGCTAAGGCAAGGAGGTCGGAGAAGAAGCCTGGGTTCTTCGTGAAAGAGGTCCCCATCCGCTTCCTCGAAATTTACATT
>NW_021306960.1:0-999 GCF_002162155.2 Triticum dicoccoides
AACCTTCATCCGCTGCACTACACCTTCGTTCGGCTATTTTCGCTGAGTATGGAGATGCGGATCATTCGCGACAAGACCCCGGACATCGTGATAGTCGACCCCTTCTACATGCGTGCCAAGATCTTGGGCAGCGCTGGGGACCGGCAAGTCGCGAGTTCTTACCTCGAAGGCGTCATTCTGGCAAACCAAGATAAGGATAACTTCCTCGTGCCTTACTTTCCCGAGTAAGTCCTCCCCTCAACCGGCCCGTAACATATGAATTCTTACTTTTCGATCGTTTTTCTTTTAACATTCCGTGTTTTTTGCAGTGACACACGTTGCACGCTCATCCTCCTAAGCCCCAAATATTCCATGGCCACGTATTTCGACCCGGACCGTCAGTCGAACGTAGACTACACAAATGTCAAGAAGGTTCTTGATGATGTTCTCCCTGGCTACGCCCAATCTGGAGGCACCTTCACCAGGCCTATTCGTAAGTACGGCAAGCACGTGTTCTCCCACAATACGACGTTCTGCTGCGTCAAGCAGCCGCCTGGCGGTCAGAAGGGTGCCTACTACGCCATCCATCACATGCGGGCGATCGTACGAGACCATCATCAACTTCTGCTACCGAGTAAACTCCAAGATTGGGCCGCGAGCGTGTCGGCAATCCAGGACGCGGACCTCCGACAAGAATTCTTTCGCATCCAGTCGGAGTTTGCGGAAATCATCCATCAAGATGTCCTTCGTACCTCGGGGCAGTTCTACCTCAGAAATCAACCGTCCAACAGTGACATCGACACAATGCTACAAATGCAGGATGACAACGCCCGTTCTTTCATGACTCCCACGATAGACGGCGGCTTCATCCACGCTCCGGTCCCTTGAGTCGAGTTGTCTAGTTCTGAAACATCGATTGGCTCATGTTGTAATTAAACTTTAATGAACTTGTAGTATGTCTCTTTGGTTTTGAGAGTCGTTCAACTTAGATGTAATCGATGCTATTAATGTCTTGCTTTT
>NW_021306961.1:0-2637 GCF_002162155.2 Triticum dicoccoides
GAGCAAGACACGGAAGAATTTTAGCTTTACATAATGTTTACAAGAACAGGACCCTGATACAGGATTTAGCTTGTCCTGAACACTGTTAACAAGGTACTTTTAAAGTAGCTATGTGCATCAGCCTCACCAAGTCTTATCATGAATTGGTTGCTTTTAAAAACTATACTATATTTCTGGACAGCAAACTAAATAGATGACTTCTCTCAAACCGTACATCCAAACAAAGCAAATAAGTACTCTACGGAAACCTTAGAACATGCTTTACAACTCATATGTAGAGGCCAACTTGAAATTATGAGCATAACAAACTCGTTTTTCAGTTAGAAGCTCGCTGCCCAAAACTGTCAGGTATTGCAGTTTTTTAACTAAACCAAATTCAGTTTACACAGAGGTAAGTAAGGAACTACTTCAAAAACAGAGGTGCTAACTATGTTTACATAGAAAAACGAGTACGGTGTCTATTTGCCAAACTTGCACCAGCTAAGAATTCATTCCCCATAGAGAAAATGAAATGACTGAGACTATGATATGATTGTCGGCAGCCTACGTTTACGGTATCCTATTAACACAGCATAAAGAAAAGAGAGCATGTCCCGTCATCATTAGATTAAATTTCTACTAGTACACAGTGCTAGAATCACTATAACCTATGGAGTGACAAGCACTATAACCATACAAATAAAGTACTTTATCCCATACCTATATGCATAACACCGACGAAATAATAGTAGTATAAACATTAGTATAGAAACTTAAACACTAGCATCACCTACTTAGTAGTGACCAGGGAATTAATCCACAGTTGGTAGAGCAAAACAAAATCACAAGCACTACTGGCAGTAGCACGTGTAGCAGTAGATCACAGTCACTACATCTAGCATCACCAATCTTATTGTATGCAAACAATCTTATTTTACTTGTTTATATTACTAAAACAATGGTGTATGAGGTCAGATCAAGAACACTATTATTAAAACAGACATATCTTCCTTTATGTGAAGAAATCTGCTCACTTCATTAATTAGTAGTAATCATTCCATGCTTATCAACCGTGTCTGTGCTTGATCATGGTCTGGAGATTACACGCATAGAGGAATAGAATCCTAAACACAATAGCATCAAACAGCGTGGGTGCTCAACCCATTTACCATACACAAGAAACACTTAAACAATTGCATGTGCATATATAACTTGTGTCACATTAGGGGGTTCAGAATGTACTCAGTATATTCTAATAAATATAACATGACCGAATTTCTTCTGGTCAACATCACCTCCGAGCAACTTGATGTAACCACCACCGCAGACAAGCTTCTGCTCATGCTTCACCGTGAACTGTAGCACGAGTGTCTTCTCCTTGTTGCTGCACTCAGGGTACTCCGCCGAGATGGCATAGAACCTGTAGTCCTCTGAGGTTTGGATACCTACATCAAGATTCAAGAATCAAGGTTTCATTAGTAAATCATAAGAAAGAAAATCTCAAGTTAAGTTTTCGTGAATCAACTAAACTTCAATGTGTAGGTACTACCAAGTACCAAAAACATAAATAGCTAAGTTCCAGACTTTAGTTCTACATGTCTACAGTTCTATATTTACCAACCCAATATGCCCAGTTTCCCACGGACCGATTCACAGTTTTTATAGCTTACAGGTTAAGCCTATGGAATCAAAGGAAATACACATTCTGAAATGCTAGGTACATGTTGGGTCAGCACTACAATGTTTCACACTTATTTTGCACAAAAAAACATAGGACGTTTGTTGTACTCGATTAGGAAATATTCACAATGGAGGGGTGAATAATTTCAACCTGCAGAAATAGTACTAACTATACTAGTCGGGGCGAATTTGACAAGAGAAAGGATAGTAGTATCAAACTGAAACACCACACCACAAGAAGATGCATTACAACCAATTACTCCCATCCGTGGAACAAATTGCAAAAATAATTGACTCTGTTCGTGGCTATTTAACCAAGAAGTTGTTTGAACATGCTTGTTACAAGTAATCCAAAATTCAAGATTTTGTTATTGATTAAAGGGTAGACAGTTTACATAAATTTCAGCCAACCTATCCTCTACAACAGCAACAGTAGGAGTTGTACTCCAAATCAAAGTGAAACACATCAGGAGCTGCTAGACAAAGAAAGATAGTAGAAGAGGGGAGAGAGAACCTCCACGGCGTCGGCTGCAAGCAGTGCAGGGTTGCCTAAGCAGAACCTCCATGACATGGCCTTGGTTGGTGCTTCTCCACCTGCTCCTCTACTGCTACAAAAGAAGATAATTCAAGACAGGAGATTAGAGAGGGAAGGGAGAGATAGGAGGAAGGAGGGGGAGGGGGATGAACTCACTGGACATGGCGGATCCAGCCGGAGTAGAGGACGCAGCGGAACGAGGCAAGCTCGGCGCGGTGCTGCGCGGTGGCGGGAGACGTCGGGGCTCGACTGAATCAGGCGGCATACATGGAGCAGTCACGAAGAGTGAGGAGGTCGTATGCACGCGAGAGTGGATGGTGGTCGGTGGCGTGGTACAAGGTGGTGGACGGGGGCAGCGAGTGTGGATGGCGGCAGCAGGTGGGTGGGGATGCGGATGGGGTGACGTGGATCCAGGTAGTGGAGGCAGGAGCCACTTGAGGGCG
>NW_021306962.1:0-1518 GCF_002162155.2 Triticum dicoccoides
AACTTCCCAACCCTTTAGGCACTCTTTCTGGCATGGGTAAGGCAGATAATATACTTGTGTGTCCTGGGTAGCAGCGATAAAGAGATCAGCTCCGGCATAGACGGCTGATGGTTTAACTTCAACTAAACCAATAGAAGGCGTATGTCTCAGACACTTTTTGGGGTCGAACCATCGGCATTTGAACACAGTGAGACTTAGGTGTTCGCGGCCACGTTTGAATGTAAGCTCGTATATTTTTCCTACCCTTCCGTAGTAATCTACTTTATTATCTCCTTCAGTGAAGACTCTGGTATTTATGGTTTTGGGATCAGGCCGACTGTTCTGGTGCTCCTCTGTATGGAAGCGATACCCATTCACATCATACTTTTCGCATGTCATGACGACAGGGTCAAAACCCATGGAAACCCATCTCAATTCTTCATCCATTGATTCGGTCGGATCATTTCCCTACAAGTTTAATTGAAATTATAGGGTGCATGAGTTTCATTGAAATTATAGGGTGCATGAGTTTAATTGGAAGTGTGAAAAATTACTTTCTCCATGGACCACGCAATGAAAATTTTCCTTCCATCAGCACCCTTTCGGAGAAGAGCAAGTGCCTCCGCTTCAGTAGGAGGCAGCATTCCCGTCCATTCTTCTTCATGGAATCGACTACAATAAGAAAAGCGGTATAAGAACTAGGCAAAGTGAACCTAACAAATTGACTAAAAGAATGGTGCAAAGGTATTACCTCATCCACTCATCCTCAACTTCCTTGATGTTGTGCAAGATATAGAACATGACATCCTCCCACTCATCTCGTGGCATGACATAAGGTTTCGAGCATCCAGCCCTACCACCTTGCCCGATGAATAGAGGCAACTTGGGTTTATACTTGGGTTCTTCTTTATTGTATCGAGACACCTTATTGTGCAACGTGGGAACATGGTCCGGATAGTAGGTTGTCCTGAGGTCTGCCACCTCCTCTAGGATAACTGCCTCAGCTATGGAAGCTTCAATCTTAGCTTTGTTTCCACATTTCTGTCTCAGATGCTTGTTCTGTCTCTCAGGGCCGTACTTCCAACGATTCTGCACAGGGCCCCCCAACAATACCTCGTTCGGGAGGTGCAAAATGAGATGTGTCATCGGAGTAAAGAAGCCTGGCGGAAGATCTTCTCTAGCTTGCATATCAACTCCGGCGCCTTCTTATGCATTTCTTTTATCTTCTCAGGACATACTTCTTTAGCACAAAGCGTGCGGAAGAAATGGCTTAACTCCGCAAGCACACGCAAGACACGCTCTGGAACATAGCCCCGAACCATCACCGGCATAATCCGCTCAATCCATACATGATAGTCATGACTCTTGAGCCCGGTCACTCTGCCCGTTGAAAGATTGACCCCTTACTTATATTCGACGCATAACCATCAGTGAACTTCACGACGTGTTTCAGCCACTTGAATGCCTCCATCTTATGATCCTTTTTAAGTACGAAGTCAGCATCTGGCTTGAACGAAGATTTTCGACTGCCTGTGGGAC
>NW_021306963.1:0-1049 GCF_002162155.2 Triticum dicoccoides
GATTAGTAACACGTGATCCTGAAGAGAGAATAGGTCCTAATTCCTTAACCCCCGGTGGAAGAATGGACTGACTCAGATCAGAATGTCATAAGATAAAGGAGTAAAAAGAGCCTTACGTTCCAACCCACAAACAATTCCCCTACATATAACTAAAGAATTTCTAGACTCGACATCGACCAGTTTGGCTTGGAGAACCTACAGGCAGTCCGGCTCTGATGCCAACGCTGTCAGGACCCCGACTCGATGTCACATCGATCTAGCCGGTAACACCTCATATCACTTTGCGGCCTCACGCACGGTATTCCCACGGGTGTCGCCTTACCTTTGCCCGGGACCGTTTGCGCATTTTGGCTCACGTATATGATAGTGTCGCTAGCATCCATATGATAAAGAGCCCGGGCTGACATGACTAGTCGTAAACCCAAAGTGGCACAGACTTACAGGAACAGGCATCCATGACCCAGCTTCGAACGTGTCGGTCATCAGCAAGTGGGTCCGGGCTGTAGCACTGGGCTACCAGGACTCCGGTAAACCGGGCTGTAGCGGGCTAACAGGACTCCGGTACTCAAAGCGTGACATTTCCCCGAAGGGACAGACATAGGAACGAAGAAGGACACATGCCGGCCAGCCTAAGTGTTCCAGAGCAGTAGCAAGCTACCATGGCTCAGCGGTAACACTAGGAGACATTTCCCGGTAAGAGAGGCTACTAAAGATAAACAACTAGATAGTCAGATCCCACACATACCAAGCATTTCAACCATACACACAATATGCTCGATATGTGCAAATACAACGAAGCATCACAACATGACTCTACGACACAAGTACTTTATTTAAGGCTCAGGGAGCCATACATAACATACACAAAGGTACGGGTCTCACGACCCAACATACAAGTCATACAGTCATACAAACCAGCAGCGGAAGTAACTTGTCTGAGTACAGACAACTAGTAAAATAAAAGAGGCTTGGAAAGCCTAGCTATACTACATGGTCCTTCACAAGCTCAGGGTCACCACCTGGGTCTTTAGCCTACTCGTTGATGTCAA
>NW_021306964.1:0-1034 GCF_002162155.2 Triticum dicoccoides
TGTAGTGATTTTCAATTTCACGGTCATTTAGCTCTCTAAACAAATCGGTAAATGATTGAAAAATAGCAAATGATGTTAGAAAGTGTTGAAAATTGATGACGTCGCTTTGAATGGTGCATAGGAACACAAAAAAGACTGGAGTTCAAATAAGTTAAAAAAATGAAGTGCCCGTGTAACAGATGAGTTCTTGTCTGGAACCCTGATACTCCGAAATAGATTGTCCAGTTTGTACACGAAGTGCATCCGGTTTTTGCCGTAACCCTCTCTACCCTTTTTCACATGCAATGTGGGTGAAATGACGATACCATGCCAAGCTTCAACCTTTTCAGAGTTCATTTTGTAGTGATTTTCAATTTCACGGTCATTTAGCTCTCTAAACAAATCGGTAAATGACAGAAAAATACCAAACGATGTCAGAACGTGTTGAAAATTGATGTCCTCGCTTTGAATGGTGCAAACAGAACGCAAAAAATCTGGAGTTAGAATAAGTTTAAAAAAATGAAGTGCCCGTGTAACCGATGAGTTCTCATCCGAAACCCTGATACTCCGAAACAGATTGTCCAGTTTGTACACGAAGTGCGTCCAGTTTTTGCCGTAACCCTCTACTCTTTTGCACATGCACTGTGGGTGAAATGATGATACCATGCCAAGTTTCAACCTTTTCAGAGATCGTTTTGTAGTGATTTTCAATTTCACGGTCATTTAGCTCTCTAAACAAATCGGTAAATGACTGAAAAAACAGCAGATGATGTTAGAAAGTTTTGAAAATTGATGACGTTGCTTTGAATGGTGCATAGGAACACAAAAAAGTCTGGAGTTCAAATAAGTTTAAAAAAATGAAGTGCCAGTGTAACAGATGAGTTCTTGTCCGAAACCCTGATACTCCGAAATAGATTGTCCAGTTTGTACATGAAGTGCGTCCGGTTTTTGCCGTAACCCTCTCTACTCTTTTTTCACATGCCATGTGGGTGAAATGATGATACCATGCCAAGTTTCAACATTTTCAGAGTTCATTTTGTAGTGATTTTCAATTT
>NW_021306965.1:0-508 GCF_002162155.2 Triticum dicoccoides
AATAAAATAGTACTTACTAAAAATGAACAAATTAATTACACAATCTGAATTACACAATATGAACTACATATCTAAATTACACCACATCTAATCTAACAAAAAGATCTATTAACAGAAAAAAAAATCTAACATAATATGAACAAATTAATTACACAATCTAAATTACACAATATGAACTACATATCTAAATTACTACACATCTAATCTAACAAAAAAATCTATTAACAGAAAAAAATCTAACATAATATGAACAAATTAATTACACAATCTAAATTACACAATATGAACTACATATCTAAATTACTACAAATCTAATCTAACAAAAAAATCTATGAACTACAAAAAAATCTAAAAAAATCTAACAAAAATAAAAAAAAGTTGCTCACGTACGGCGACGGCGACGGCGAGGTGCGGCGACGGCGTCGAGGCGGCGCGGGCCGGGGCGGCAACGTCGGGGCGGCAGGGCGGGCGGCGACGGCGCGTGGGGCGGGGCGGCGACGGCGTCGGC
>NW_021306966.1:0-1290 GCF_002162155.2 Triticum dicoccoides
AAATTAAGAGTGTGTGGTTTTTTTTCTCCCGTTGCAATGCACGGATCTTTTTGCTAGTCTAATAAAAAACCAACTAACCCATCTAATCTACTGAAAGGAAACAAGATCCAAGATTAAACTTGGGGTTCGAAGATCAAAGGGCTAGGCCGGCGTATGTCGATGAGGTTCTCTAGGGCAGGGATCGGAGGCTGCAGACAAGATCGGGATGAACTGATGGGCAAAACACAAGGAAATAGCCAGCAGCGGACCGAAGATGGCCGTGGGTGGTGTCAGTGTCCTTGTGCTTCCCGACTGGATCATACCAGCGCCATGCATGTGCACTGCATTGGCCAGCAGTGAAGAGGGCAAGACCACGATGGCAAATTAAGATCAAATGGAACGCACATAGCACATGCCATTGATACGAGTCAGGGGTATGAAGATGGATGCTTGGCACGTCACACGGCCGCGTCAGTCATGGATTGCTCAACTGGTTTGGGCAAAAAGGTTTCGCTCGCTCACTAGAGCAAAGGAACATGGAGGAGACTGAGGTCGACGGGTCCGGTCCGGTCCTTTTTATATATAGATAGATAGATAGACGATGCAAGCTAGTCTTGGAATTTCGGTTCACACAAGAAACAGCCCCACGATGCATGGCTTGGCTAGCTTATTAATGGTTCACACAAGAAACAGCCCCACGATGGCTTGGCTTGGCTTGGCTACAAGAAACAGCACCACCAACAGCCAAAAGAAGCTGGTCCTTAGGCGCCATATTCTTTTGGAGATCCCGGAAATAATGAATGGTCCAACATTCCTATGTCGGAAACAGATATACACATATAAGGGAATCCATGATTTCCCACGCACGTACTCCCTACGTAAAAAAAAATATAAGAGCGTAACGCAGTAAACAAAACACAAAAAATAAATTTCTTTACTGTGGGAGTATTATGCAAGGTTGGGAATAAATAAATCCCCAACACATAGCCAAGTCGTTTTTCCTTTCTGTAGCATAACAACACATATCTAGCAAAAAAATTGACTAGTAGAGGGTCTGCACTTGTAGCATAATGGAGATGGAAAGTTCAATTATACATGAAGTGATCCAATTGCAGAACATTTCAGAAAAACAAAATAAAATGGGAAAAATAGTTTATAGTTGCGATTGGTTTACAAGGAATCATATGTCTTGGGTGACCAGAGCTATAGTGCTCCTTAACTCCAGTGAGATATGCAGCCAAATACAATCAATAAGAAACTGATCTTGTGTTTCAGAAGAAGAAAAAAATTGGTCCTCCAAGTTGTAATCAA
>NW_021306967.1:0-1330 GCF_002162155.2 Triticum dicoccoides
CATGACCACGTGGTAGTCTTATAATAAAACACTACCGAGTTCAGGTGGGGAACCATAATCGAGGACATTGAAGTCCTTGCATAAGGCATGCTCTTAAGAAGGAACTTCTTCTCCTTGAACAAATCAATCAGTGGCTTGGTGTGCTCGGAACACATATGGAATGAAGGTTGCAAGTCTCCAAACCATAGAATACTTCGCACATATGCATGACTGACTTGGGATGATTCCAGAGGAAGCAAAACTAACTTTCTCAAATTCACGGCGGCAACTTTCACCAAATGCACGTGTATAAGAGGAAGTCACTCCTTTCATCAAACAAATACTTCATGAGCTAGCATGAAGAAAATGCTTCAAAAGTTTCCAACACTAACTTAATGTTCAACAAAATCATGGAGGAGATAAGGATGTTGTCAATGGGCTCAACAACAATTCATCTGGGTTACCTTTTAAAAGGAATTCCATAGTTAAGTGAACAAGTGATAGCATTGGTCAGACCAAAGATGTAAGGGTGTATGCTCGAGGGATCAACCACGAGTAAGACAACATTACGAGCATCGTTGGTACTGATTTGATTTGACGATAGCCCACACTCAAATCAAAGGATTGATAAGACAATAGGTCCAGCAACTGATCACAAGGACCAATCGATGAAGATATCATCTTTCTTCAGCACACCCTACATAAGAATATCCCTTTGGAACGAACTAAGTCAGGCAAGCTTTTATCTTCCAACTCTCCAGGTTGTTGTCTAGCTTAACCAACTAGCTCAGGGGTATCCAACACGGATTCTTGGAGAAAGGGTGGTTTACAGGATAAACCAACTTGATCATGAGCTCAACATAACAGTCAGGTGACAACCCGGTAACACTTCCAAGAAGATATTTGGAAAGTCACGAACCACCGGTATGTTACTAAGCTCGAGAACAATCTTGCTTTTGAGGGCAAGACGACATGATCAAATGGGTGAGGACTTGAAATAATTCCTAACTCATTGGTCGAGGAGTGCACCAGAAATAGGGACTAGGTAGCACAATCAATCTTAGGGTGACGATTCAATAATCAACACGCTAAGAATGAGGTTATCGTCCATTTAACTACCAAGCAACAGAGTTGCTAGCAATATTGATTTCACACGCCATGATTCATTTGTCGGCATTCCGGTTACAATAACACAGGAACCGAGGAATGAACAATGATGGCAAGAAGTATCACTGTACCAAGAGTTCATAGGATGGTGTGCAATTCCTATAACAATCTCGATATAAAATATGTAATACTCCAAGGTAGAGCAGAACAAAAGCTGGATTAGCAATTTGATCTGCGGAGCACA
>NW_021306968.1:0-1015 GCF_002162155.2 Triticum dicoccoides
TGAGCATCAGATTGACTTAATTCCCGGTGCTTCACTGCCAAACCGTGCACCATACCGTACCAATCCAGAGGAGACGAAGGAGGTTATGCGCCAAGTACAAGAGCTTCTCGACAAAGGTTATATACGCGAATCCCTTAGTCCTTGTGCTGTTCCTATTATTCTAGTGCCGAAAAAGGATGGTACATCACGTATGTGTGTTGATTGTAGAGGCATTAATAATATTACTATTCGTTATCGTCATCCTATTCCTAGGCTAGATGATATGCTTGATGAATTGAGTGGTTCTACAATATTCTCCAAAGTTGATTTGCGTAGTGGCTACCACCAAATTCGTATGAAATTGGGAGATGAATGGAAAACAGCATTTAAAACTAAGTTTGGATTATATGAGTGGTTAG
This sequence comes from Triticum dicoccoides, assembly GCF_002162155.2. Classification (NCBI taxonomy): domain Eukaryota; kingdom Viridiplantae; phylum Streptophyta; class Magnoliopsida; order Poales; family Poaceae; genus Triticum; species Triticum dicoccoides. The sequence continues at coordinate 399 of NW_021306968.1, forward strand.
TCATGCCTTTTGGGTTAACTAATGCGCCTAGTACTTTCATGAGACTAATGAACGAAGTTGGAGATAAGGGTGAATCGTTTTTTTTTTGCCCGGACGCACTTCCTTGCATGGGAAGATGTTGCTGGTGGGTCCTAGCAGTCAGGGGGAAATGTTTTTTTCATGAAATACGGTGGCCCGTCCGGTGGGTCCCTGCTGTCAGGTGGAGGAATAATTATTTTGCGCGTAATAAGGAGGCACTTCTGATAGAGGCAAAGGTGTCCCGTCTTTCGATGAGATGGTGGATTTCGCTTTGGTGGAAGTCGACTTTGACGATCCGACTACGAACGTGCGAGGACGTCGCGCCTTAGCAATCGCTAAACCAACTCCGAGAGGTTATTGACCACGCCGGAGCACGATCAACCTGACCACGAGGGTCTGTTTCCTGCGAGCAAACGAAGAACAAGCAAGAAACTGAGATTGCAATCTGGATATTGCGAATATAAGATGAAAGCTTTATTGATCAAGGTGGGGTTCTGTGACGCCTTTGTCTGGTCGTTGAACACAAACGAAGTACGCGAAGTTGCAGCTATGGCGAACTTTTAATCTAAACAAAACCCAAAGTCTAAACGATGCCCTAA
>NW_021306969.1:0-1170 GCF_002162155.2 Triticum dicoccoides
TGATGCTAGTGGAATTGGATTAGGAGGTGTGTTATTACAAGATGGCAAACCTGTTGCATACTTTTCTGAAAAATTGAGTGGGCCTAGTCTGAATTATTCTACTTATGATAAAGAATTATATGCTCTTGTTCGGACTTTAGAAACATGGCAACATTATTTATGGCCCAAAGAATTTGTTATACATTCCGATCATGAATCTTTGAAACATATTAAAAGTCAAGCTAAACTGAATCGTAGACATGCTAAATGGGTTGAATTCATTGAGACTTTCCCTTATGTCATTAAACACAAGAAGGGAAAAGAAAATGTTATTGCTGATGCATTGTCTCGTCGCTATACTATGCTTTCACAACTTGACTTCAAAATATTTGGTTTGGAGACCATCAAAGATCAATATGTGCATGATGCTGATTTTAAAGATGTAATGCATAATTGTAAAGAAGGAAGACTGTGGAACAAGTTTGTTGTTAACGATGGATTTGTGTTTCGTGCTAACAAGCTATGCATTCCAGCTAGCTCCGTTCGTCTTTTGTTGTTGCAGGAGGCGCATGGAGGAGGATTAATGGGACACTTTGGCGTGAAGAAGACGGAGGACGTACTTGCTACACATTTCTTTTGGCCAAAGATGAGACGGGATGTTGAGCGTTTTATTGCTCGCTGCACTACATGTCAAAAAGCTAAGTCACGCCTCAATCCTCATGGTTTATATATGCCTTTGCCTGTTCCTAGTGTTCCTTGGGAGGATATATCTATGGACTTTGTTTTAGGTTTACCTCGAACAAAGAAGGGGAGGGATAGCATATTTGTTGTCGTGGATAGATTCTCGAAAATGGCACACTTTATACCATGTCATAAAAGCGATGATGCTGTTAATGTTGCTGATTTGTTCTTTCGTGAAATTATTCGCTTGCATGGTGTGCCAAATACTATTGTTTCAGATCGTGATACTAAATTTCTTAGCCACTTTTGGAGATGTTTATGGGCTAAGTTGGGGACTAAACTGCTTTTTAGTACTACTTGCCACCCCCAAACTGATGGACAAACTGAAGTAGTCAATAGAACGTTGTCTACTATGCTTAGGGCTGTTTTGAAGAATAATAAGAAAATGTGGGAGGAATGCTTGCCTCATATTGAATTTGCTTATAATCGTTCATTGCATTCTACTACTAA
>NW_021306970.1:0-801 GCF_002162155.2 Triticum dicoccoides
CCTTGGCCGCCACCCCTTGCTCCTATATAAGTAGATCCATCTAGTAGCTTTTCCTTGGGATTTGTTTAGTTAAAAGTTAGCCATTACAACTTCGTGTACTTCGTTTGTGTCCAACGACCAGACCAAGACCGCTTACGGATCCCCACCATTATCAATACCTCATATATATTTGCAATATTCAGATTGCTTTATCATATTCTTGCTCGTTCTTCGATTGCTTGCAGGAATAGACCTTCGTGGTCAGGCTGACCGTGCTTCCGGCATCGTCAGTAACCTCAGGAGATTGGTTTAGCGATTGCTAAGGCGCAACGTCGTGCACGTTTGTAGTCGGATCGTCAAAGTCGTCTCCACCAAATCGATAGTTATCATCTCATCGAAAGATCGGGACACCCCGCCTCTATCACTACATAAGTAGATCCATCTAGTAGCTTTTCCTTGGGATTTGTTTAGTTAAAAGTTAGCCATTGCAACTTCGTGTACTTCGTTTGTGTCCAACGACCAGACCAAGACCGCTTACGGATCCCCACCATTATCAATACCTCATATATATTTGCAATATTCAGATTGCTTTATCATATTCTTGCTCGTTCTTCGATTGCTTGCAGGAATAGACCTTCGTGGTCAGGCTGACCGTGCTTCCGGCATCGTCAGTAACCTCAGGAGATTGGTTTAGCGATTGCTAAGGCGCAACGTCGTGCACGTTTGTAGTCGGATCGTCAAAGTCGTCTCCACCAAATCGATAGTTATCATCTCATCGAAAGATCGGGACACCCCGCCTCTATCAAGTGGTATCAGTTTTCA
>NW_021306971.1:0-1448 GCF_002162155.2 Triticum dicoccoides
GACTTCTAAAAAAGGGTCTCCTTTGGTGTATAGGTAATGGGCAGAGCGTTCAAGTTTGGTGGGACAGCTGGATTCCTCGCATGCCATCAAGGAAATTAGTCACTAAACAAGTGCAATACTGGTTGTGATGGGACTCAAACTCTTGGACCCAATGGCACATGGAATGTTAACCTACTGCGTCAATTCTTCCTCCCTCTAGATGTTAACAAAATCTTAAAAAGGTCGTCCATCTCCCCGGTTGGTCAAGGACTGCCTTTCATGGGCTACAAAGCGAATCAGATACTTCACTGTCAAAATCATTTATCATTTGGCTTTTGATGAGCTCCATCAAGCTTCTACCTGCACTATGAGCAGGGCACCAAACAGACGATATGTCATCTATGGCAGTTGGGGGGGGTGCCTTGCCCTCCTAAGTTACCGATATTTTCTTGGAAGATTGCTACGTATTCTCTCCCAACTTGGACAAATAAGCATGCAATAAATCTTGAAATGTCTGACATATGTCTCAATGCGGTGTGGAATAGGACAACAACTTCCATGCACTCTGCAGAACCCCTCCCGCCAACACGGTTAATTTGTGGCAAGCAATGGTGGGAGTTTGGATGCTTGTTGATGTGTCCCAACTAGTGTCCTCTGGTCCTGAGTGGATGCTTTCATATCCCTGGTGATCTATTTGAGACCGCTCGCGTGACCTTTCTAATGATGCTCTAGTGCATATGGCATGTTCACAACGAACTTTTAGACTCCAAGCCAGCCACCCCCATCAAGGCCTCCAGATGTTTCCCCATTTTCTACCAAGATTGCCTGGTAAGAATTGCTTAGTTACCGAACCAAAACATATTGAAAGGGACAAGTGTTATCATGGGGTTTCAGGAGGTGTACGTGGAAATTAAAGCTACAACCAGGTTCTTGTTATCATGTGTGCCCGAATGAGAATACATTTTATGTTTTTAATAGATGTTTGCATCATGGTACGGTATATTTTTTGGAAATGTCCATGTCCTTATTACATATGGTCTAAAATTTTCAAACAATCTTTTCTATTTCTGGAAGAAATTCTACAATGACCAGTGTATGTATAGGCTTATAAATTTTACGTGCTTCGAATTGGTCGCATGGTACACATTTATTATACTGGGTTTCCCCCTATGAAAGAATTAAGGATTCAAACACGTACACGTACTATATGTTTGTAAATCTTGGAGAACAATGGTACCATGTATGCTTCACATTTTTTAAAAGAAAATGATTAATTTATGTTAGACAAATGTGCTGTTCACGTCAAGGTTAAGCTTTGATTTCAAAAAATGGTTATGCGTTATGCGTGAACATGGGTAACCATCAAGAATGTGCCCCGACCGGGGAGGATTTCTTGTAGTAAGAATGTGCACAGCCATGCATGAAACCTTGAAACGTCTAACATATGTCTAATTTACGAATATTTTCTT
>NW_021306972.1:0-1323 GCF_002162155.2 Triticum dicoccoides
TACATGGTGGGTTGTCTCATTGCAGCCGTCCTCAGGAACTGAGTTCTGTGTTTGTGATCCATGATCAGTTACTACCACACATTGGGCTCCGGGCGCTCCAAGCCCTCTCGACTTATTAATCAACTTGATCTCTGTCCAGGAGTTGCAACTAGTTTCTGGTGTTTGTAGGCAGTGTTAGTAGTCTACCAAGTGGCACCCGGTACAGGTGGGCTTGGGACAGACTAGGCACAGTGGCCCGGTGTACCAAGTGGCACCCGGTTGGTGGGCTTGGGAACCCTGCACACATCGTTTGGGGCCGTAAGCGACACCCCGGCCGGATCTCCTTGCGGATGGAACCTGAATAGGCGATAAACCTGGACTAGAGACTTGTTCGGTTAGTCAGGTCGTGGCCGACTCCCTCGCCCGGCTTCCGCTTGAAGGTTGCCGAGGTACATGACGTGTACATGGCGGTAAGTGGCGAGAGCGTGTGTGAAGAAGTACACCCCTGCAGGGTTAACATCATCTATTCGAATAGCCGGATTCCTCGGATATGGAAACTTGGACCCCTTGCATAGTTCATAGACAAGTGAAAGTGGATACTCTAAAATACGCAAGATAAGCGTGAGTGCTATGGATGGCGTTCTCGTAGAGAGACGGGAGCGGATCCATAGTGGTGTATTGATATGGTGAATATGTGGACTCGTGTGCGCCACCTCAAAAGAGTCGCTTGCAGTCGTAGTTAGGTTAGCCACCGAGTCAAAGCTGGCTTGCTGCAGTTAAACTCCTCCACCCCCTTTGTTGATAATGATGCATATGTAGTTAGTTCTGATGTAAGTCTTGCTGGGTACATTTGTACTCACGTTTGCCTATTTTATGTTTTGCAGAGAGACTTCGGTCTCACTAGTAGTTCCACGTGGGCTTCGACGTTTAGCTTGTTACCTCAGCTACGATCTTGTGCCCTCGGCAGGATCTGATAGATAGTCAGGCTTCTCAGCCTTTTTCATTTATAGATGTCTGTACTCAGACATGATAGCTTCCGCTTGTGTTTTGACTTGTATGCTCTGATTGTTGGGTCATGAGACCCATGTTTGTAATGTCTCGCTCCTCGGAGCCTATTGAATAAACTACTTGAGTCGTAGAGTCATTTTGTGATGCCATGTTGTATTGCACATATCGAGCATATTGTGTGTATGTTATTGAAATGCTTGGTATGTGTGGGATCTGACTATCTAGTTGTTTATCTTTAGTAGCCTCTCTTACCGGGAAATGTCTCCTAGTGTTACCGCTGAGCCATGGTAGCTTGCTACTGCTCTGGAACACTTAGGCTGGCCGGCATGTGTCCTT
>NW_021306973.1:0-1358 GCF_002162155.2 Triticum dicoccoides
TTTTCTAGGAATGTAATTGAAATAATACATCAAGGTTGTCGTGTTGGCGACCGGGCGTGACGAGCCAAAGCCGCTTGATGAACTATTGGTGTGTGCCACTTCTGCGGGTTTTTTCTTTGATGCCACCACAGTAGTTAAAACAATGATGGCTCCAATGCCTATGCTGCTTCTTTGCTTCAAATTATAGCATTTGTTTTTAGTTTCACCGATTTTGAATTATGAAAGCCACTCACTCACCGAATCTGCTCGACCTCTTCCTCCTTAGTGCTCGGCAGGAGGAGCTCAGGCTGCCACCACACAAAGGGAGAGGAAGCCAAGATGAATCAGTCCCGGCTTATTGTCTGTGACCCGACGACAGATACAACTACTTCGGGCCTAGGCGAGCAGCCGCCAGCCCTGCATTTCAATCCTAGGTAACCGAGTTTGTATCTGCATCTTAACCTTTAGGCCGTTACGTGCCCTGCAACCACAACATAACCCTTTCGACTTGTTTGCCTCGTGTGTTAATTAGAGGTTTCCTAAAATCTCTGGCTACATAATAATTCCAAGGTGGTATGTGTTAATCATTTATTCAGCACTGCAATAGATGTAATTTTTGGGTTGGATATGCATTGTTCGTTTTCCTGGTTCATTGACATGTTTATCTGTTTGTATCTGTAGGATTTCTCAACGCTGATTTTATTAAGACATTAAAATCCAATAATACTGAAGTATTCCTTGTGTCCAGAGGTTTCCGGCAAATGATCAAGGTATATCTTCACTAAACGGCTGCACGAACGGTACATTTGGAATCTGGATTATCAGAACATAGTCAAATTTGCCTGTCCTTGAAACATCTTCAAATTTTGTGACATACACACACCAATATGCTTTTAAGATATCCATAGTTTGAATACAGAAATTGGTGGGAGCGACTGGAGGATTCTGTCAATGACCGCCTCATCTGGGAGGTTAATGTTCAGCTGGGTCATACGGTTGTGCAACCCAGACATCTTCAGGATGTGCTCACTGACAGAACTGTTTTCCTCCATCTTACAACTGTAGAACTTGTCGGAGACATCATATCTCTCGACCCGGGCATGAGCTTGAAAAACTAGTTTCAGCTCTTCGAACATCTCATATGCTCTGTGGTGCTCAAAACGCTTTTGGAGCCCCGGTTCTAAGCTGTAAAGCATGCCGCACTGAACGAGGGAGTAATCATCAGCACGAGACTGCCAAGCATTCATAATGTCTTGGTTCTCTGGGACGGGAGCGTCACCTAGCGGTCCTTCTAGGACATATTGTTTCCTGGCAGCTATGAGGATGATCCTCAGGTTCCGGACCCAGTCCGTATAGTTGCTGCCATCATCTTTCAGCTT
>NW_021306974.1:0-1006 GCF_002162155.2 Triticum dicoccoides
TATATTTGATATACAGGTGTTTGATGTGTGCTTTACTAGTGTTTATAGCAACCCCTCGGTATTTGGTACTGGTTCAGTTGCTAAGAGTAGTAACTCGAAACGGGAGTTGCAGAATAAACAGAAACTAGTTAAGGGTGAAGTGATGATGTGTGTTGAAAGTAGTTTCAAGATTGATATGATCATCATCGCACACTCCCTATTCTTTCGGGATTAGTGTTGAACCTAAATAAATGTTATTTGGTGTTTGCGTTGAGCATGAATATGATTTGATCGTGTTTATTGCAATACGGTTATTCATTTAAGTAAGAGAATAAACTGTTGTTCTGTTTACATGAATAAAACCTTATATGGTTACACACCCAATGAAAATGGTTCATTGGATCTCGATCGTAGTGATACACATATTCATAATATTGATGCCAAAAGATGCAAAGTTAATAATGATAGTGCAACTTATTTGTGGCACTGCCATTTGGGTCATATCGGTGTAAAGCGCATGAAGAAACTCCATAAAGATGGATTTTCGGAATCACTTGGCTATGAATCATTTGATGCTTGCGAACCGTGCTTTTTGGGCAAGATGACTAAAACTCCGTTCTTCGGAACAATGGAACGAGTTACTGACTTGTTGGAAATAATACATACTGATGTATGCAGACCAATGAGTATGAAGGCTCGTGGCAAGTATCATTATTTTCTGACCTTCACAAGATGATTTGAGCAGATATGGGTATATCTACTTGATGAAATATAAGTCTGAAATAGTTGAAAGGTTCAAAGAATTTCAGAGTGAAGTTGAAAATCATCGTAACAAGAAAATAAAGTTTCTGCGATCTGATCGTAGAGATGAATATTTGAGTTACGAGTTTGGTCTTCAATTAAAACAATGTGGAATAGTTTCACAGCTCACGCCACCTGGAACACCACAACGTTATGGTGTGTCCGAACGTCGTAACCGCACTTTATTGGATATGGTGCAATCTATGATGTCTCTTACTGATTTACC
>NW_021306975.1:0-861 GCF_002162155.2 Triticum dicoccoides
GTGGCGATGAAGATGGCGGTGATGGCGTGGCTTCAGGGCACCCGGCGTCGCGTGCGTCGTGGTAGAGCTTCCCGGATCCAAGGCGGAGCTCGTGGCCTAACTGGCTGGGCGTGGGGATGCTGGTGGCTCCGGTGGTGCTCGTCGGCGGTCTCGGTGCGTCCGGGGATGAGCGAGGGAGAGAGACAGAGGAGGGAGAGGGGATGCAGCGAGTGAGGGAAAAGAGAGAGGGGACACGGGGCGTCGTCGTGGCGCGAATTAGGACGAAGGGCGGCCTCCAGCGCGAAGCAGGAGGTGGCCGGGGCTCTCGGGCGCGCGCCACGCCTCGCCTCTGCCTACTGGCAGAGGAAGACGACGAGCGGCGAGGTAGATGGGCTGGGCTGGGCCGCGGGAGAAGCTGGGCCAGGCAGGTAAGTGGCCCAGGTAAGCCTCTCTCCCCTTTTTCTATTTTGTTTCTCTTTTCTATTTCTGTTCTGTTTTTCTTTTATTTAATTCTTTTGCCACTGTTTTGAATTAAAAATAATAATTCAAACAATGCCAAAGCTCCTCTGAATATTTTATATTGCTAGATGGACTTTTCCAAAAGCTTATAAAATATTTCAGGGGTATTTGAAATTATATTCTAATTATATGAATATAATTCAAATTCAAATAGCTAATGATTTAAATTCAAAGTCCCAAAAATAAATCCTTAAAAATGTTCAATATTTTGGTTGGGACCAGAACCCTTACCAAAAATTATCAAACATTTAAGAAGAGCCTTTTGGAGCAATGAATGAGATTTCTAGGGTTTTTGCCCCTCTTTTATTTAGGGTTTTGAGGCTTCCAATATTCCTCAATTCAAGTTTCAAAAATATAGACATG
>NW_021306976.1:0-1700 GCF_002162155.2 Triticum dicoccoides
TGGTTCGTCAATCATGGAAATCACTCCAGGACGACAAAACAGTGAGTAATAGTCCATGAAACGGGCCAGTATCAGCCAGAACTACGAGTGTTGATGACCGACACGTAAACGCACCCCGGGGTTCGTTAGTCGTGGAAATCACTTCAGGACCCGAAAACGGTGAGTAATATTCCAGGAAACGGACCAGAATTGGCAAAATTTGTGAGTGTTGACGACTGACCAGTAAACGCACCCCAAGGTTCGACAACCATGGAAATCGCTTTGGGACCCCAAAACTGAGTAATAGTCCATGATACGGGTCAGCATGGACAAAAACCGCGTGTGTGGATGACCGACACGTAAGCGCACCTTGGGGTTCGACAATCATGGAAATCGGTTTGGGACCCCAAAACGGTGAGTAATAGTCCACGAAACATCTCAGAATCGACAAAAACCTTGAGTGTTGATGATCGACACGTAACGCATCCCAGGGTTCGTTAATTGTGGAAATCACCCCTGGACCCCAAAACAGTGAGTAATAGTCCACGAAACAGGCCAGAATCAGCCAAAACTGCGAGTGTTCATGACCAACATGTAATCGCACCTTGGGGTTCAACAACTATGAAAATCGCTTCGGGACCCCAAAACGGTGAGTAATAGTCCATGAAACGGGACAGAATTGGCCAATACTGTGAGTGTCGATGATGGACATGTAAATGCACCCCGAGGATCGTCAATCACGGAAATCGCTTTGGGACCCCAAAACGCTGAGTGATAGTGCACGAAGTGGACCAGAATCGGCCAAAATTGTGAGTGTTGATTACCGACACGTAAACGCACCCGGGGTTCGTTAAGCGTGGAAATCACTTCGGGACTCGAAAATGGTGAGTAATAGTCCAAGAGACGGACCAGAATTGGCCAAATTTGTGAGTGTTGATGACTAACATGTAAACGCACCCCGGGGTTCGACAACCATCGAAATCGCTTCGAGACACCAATATTGAGTAATACTCCGAGAAACGGGTCAGAATCGAGAAAAACCGTGAGTGTTGATGACCGACACACAAGCGCACCTTGGGGTTCGACAACCATGGAAATCGCCTTGGGACCCCAAACCAGTGAGTAATAGTCCACGAAACAGGCAAAAATCAGCCAAAACTGCGAGTGTTGGCACCCCGGGGTTTGACAACCATGGAAATCGCTTCGAGACCCCAATATTGAGTAATAGTCCACGAAACGGGTCAGAATCGACAAAAACAGCGAGTGTTGATGACCGACACGTAAACGCACCCCGTGGTTCGTCAATCATGGAAATCACTCCAGGACGACAAAACAGTGAGTAATAGTCCATGAAACGGGCCAGTATCAGCCAGAACTACGAGTGTTGATGACCGACACGTAAACGCACCCCGGGGTTCGTTAGTCGTGGAAATCACTTCAGGACCCGAAAACGGTGAGTAATATTCCAGGAAACGGACCAGAATTGGCAAAATTTGTGAGTGTTGACGACTGACCAGTAAACGCACCCCAAGGTTCGACAACCATGGAAATCGCTTTGGGACCCCAAAACTGAGTAATAGTCCATGATACGGGTCAGCATGGACAAAAACCGCGTGTGTGGATGACCGACACGTAAGCGCACCTTGGGGTTCGACAATCATGGAAATCGGTTTGGGACCCCAAAACGGTGAGTAATAGTCCACGAAACATCTCAGAATCGA
>NW_021306977.1:0-1893 GCF_002162155.2 Triticum dicoccoides
CCCACACATACGGACTCTAAAAATAGCCTATACTTATGTATTTCGAAATTACATGGGCCTGGCCCAATAATAAGGTGACGCAGCACCTAAAATAGCCTCGGGACGAAATTTATGAAGTGGCATCTTGTATATTTCATCCAAGGCTTCATGCACCCATTATGGTGGCTTCAAAGTCCTGAAATCATCACTTGTAACTCCGTTCTTGTTCCCCTTGCGCATGCCATCATCTCCATGCTTGTTCTTGCTCCAATGTTCATCCTTCTCCAAGCTAGGCCCTTCATTTGTAAGCAAAACAAATGTATCCAATTTAGGCAGCATCATATTCTCATGAACATTAGAATCATTACCAAGAAACGAAAGTACCTGGTAATTTAGTTGGCGTGCACGAGCTCTAGTAATTGGTCCAGTATGTATAGCAGCAGGGGCTGTGGGTGTAATAATTGTATTGATGTCCTCATCAGGCTATTTTTAGAGTCCGTATGTGTGGGGAAACAAGAGATAGGGTTGATTTCGGACCCCTCCACCAAGGGCCACGAAATTCCCCCATCTTCCTCCATATATACAGCCCTTAGGGCATCGTTTAGACTTTGGGATTTGTTTAGTTAAAAGTTAGCCAGTGCAACTTCGTGTACTTCGTTTGTGTCCAACGACCAGACCAAGACCGCTTACGGATCCCCACCATTATCAATACTTCATATATATTCGCAATATTCAGATTGCTTTATCATATTCTTGCTCGTTCTTCGATTGCTTGCAGGAATAGACCTTTGTGGTCAGGTTGATCGTGCTCCAGCGTGGTCAATAACCTCTCGGAGTTGGTTTAGCGATTGCTAAGGCGCAACGTCGTGCACGTTTGTAGTCGGATCGTCAAAGTCGTCTCCACCAAATCGATAGTTATCATCTCATCGAAAGATCGGGACACCCTTGCCTCTATCAATTAAATAGAGAGATTCAGACCATTCTAGACTATAAGGAGTATACTAATATCACTCGTTTATTCCATCTTGCTTGTAAAGCTGAACGTGAAGTGCAGGATCGACAAGCATTGGCGCGAACTAACTTTTCTGCAGGCCGACCTTCATCATGGACACCGCGTGCATCTTCTACTTCAACTGCACCAGCACCTCAATCAGGTGTCTCCTCCAGTCGTGATACAAGAAAACAGGCACAACCACCATTATCTGCCAAGAGCGCACCTGCTGGGCCTGCACAGAGTTCTGTTTCTTCCATGGCATCAACAGGGCACACAAGTGATATTATTTGTCGTCGTTGTAAGGGAGGAGGTCATTATGCGAGAGAATGCAAATCTCCGCGTGTGATGATTGCTACCGCGGATGGTGGATATGAGTCCGCTAGTGACTATGATGAGTCGGGTAGCCACGCTCCGTTTAGGCCCAAAATTTTTCGAAAACGCATTTTTCGAAAAAATTTCTGGCTATCCTATTTTTAGGTGTTTCTGAGTGTTTTGAGACAGGTGCCATTATAGGAAGTTTTTTTTGACCCGTTTCCAGTTTTTGGGTCCGGGCAGTCAAAAAAAAAAAAGAGCGCAAAAAAAAAGAGCGAAAAAAAATTTCAGAGTGTGCTTTTCCCTTGTTTACGTGCCGCGCCGTGATTTTGTTGGTGTTCTAGGCTCGCGTCTCTAGCACAGTCTAGCCTAGGACCAGCACAGTACCGTCGTTGAGCGTTTATTCAACTTTGCATCTCTGAATTGATTATTGCTGACCCTTTTTGCTACCATACTATAAGCCTTCCCAGCTCCACATACATCTACGTCGTGTGTTCGACTCTCCCTGGTAATCGCTCTATCCAAGCTTTGAGAGTTTTTGACTACAACGGTTGCCGATCACCGCCTGCTGCTGGGTAAGAACTGGTAAGAATTTGAGATTTGCTTGA
>NW_021306978.1:0-2615 GCF_002162155.2 Triticum dicoccoides
AGTCACTAGTATGCCTCTACTTGACTAGCTCATTAATCAAAGATGGTTATGTTTACTAACCATAGACATGTGTTGTCATTTGATTAATGGGATCACATCATTAGGAGAATGATGTGATTGACATGACCCATTCCGTTAGCCTAGCACTTGATCGTTTAGTATGTTGCTATTGCTTTCTTCATGACTTATACATGTTCCTGTAACTATGAGATTATGCAACTCCCGTTTACCTTAGGAACACTTTGGGTGCTACCAAACGTCACAACGTAACTGGGTGATTATAAAGGAGTATTACAGGTGTCTCCAAAGGTACATGTTGGGTTACCGTATTTCGAGATTAGGTTTTGTCACTCCGATTGTGGGAGAGGTATCTCTGGGCCCTCTCGGTAATGCACATCACTATAAGCCTTGCAAGCAATGTGACTAATGAGTTAGTTGCGGGATGATGCATTACGTAACGAGAAAAGAGACTTGCCGGTAACGAGATTGAACTAGGTATTGGATACCGACGATCGAATCTCGGGCAAGTAACATACCGATGACAAAGGGAACAACGTATGTTGTTATGCGGTTTGACCGATAAAGATCTTCGTAGAATATGTAGGAGCCAATATGAGCATCCAGGTTCCGCTATTGGTTATTGACCAAGAATAGTTCTAGGTCATGTCTACATAGTTCTCGAACCCGTAGGGTCCGCACGCTTAAGGTTTCGATGACAGTTATATTATGAGTTTATGAGTTTTGATGTACCGAAGGAGTTCAGGGTCCCGGATGAGATCGGGGACATGACGAGGAGTCTCGAAATGGTCGAGACGTAAAGATCGATATATTGGACGACTATATTCGGACTTCGGAAAGGTTCCGAGTGATTCGGGTATTTTTCGGAGTACCGGAGAGTTACGGGAATTCGTCGGGGAGTATATGGGCCTTATTGGGCCATACGGGAATAGAGGAGAGAGGCCGAAAGGAAGGAGGCGCGCAGCACCCCTCTGGTCCGAATTGGACAAGGGGTGTGGCCCCCTTTTCCTTCCTCCTCTCCCCCTTTTTCCCCCTTCTCCTACTCCAACAAGGAAGGAGGGAGTCCTACTCCCGGTGGGAGTAGGACTCCCCTTGGCGCGCCCTCCTAGGCTGGCCGCCCCCACCCCCCTTGCTCCTTTATATACGGGGGCAGGGGGGCACCTCTAGGCACAACAACACAAGTTGATCTACAGATAGTTCCTTAGCCATGTGCGGTGCCCCCCTCCACCATATTCCACCTTGGTCATATCGTCGCGGAGTTTAGGCAAAGTCCTGCGCCGGTAGAGCATCATCATCGTCACCACGCCGTCGTGCTGACGGAACTCATCCCCGAAGCTTTGCTGGATCGGAGCCCGAGGATCGTCATCGAGCTGAACGTGTGCTGAACTCGGAGGTGCCGTACGTTCGGTACTTGGATCGGTCGGATCGTGAAGACGTACGACTACATCAACCGCGTTGTCATAAAGCTTCCGCTTACGGTCTACGAGGGTACGTGGACAACACTCTCCCCTCTTGTTGCTATGCCATCGCCATGATCTTGCGTGTACGTAGGAATTTTTTTGAAATTACTACGTTCCCCAACAGTGGCTTGCCTAGGGATGAAGAAGGCTCCGGGGACAAGTGCGGAACGACCGCGGAAAGAATCGCCGAAAGGGTACTCTCTCAGAGGGGGCTGATTAGGGGCAAGGGTAAAATGGTCATTTCCGGAATGTTGAAACACAGTGAAAATGGTACCAAAAGTTTGGGCTCGACGAGACAAAGAAGTAGGCGTTGGATTCACCTCAATCGGAGTTACGGTTGTGGAGATATGAGGTGTAGAATATCAGGGACTTTTCTGTAAAAGTAATATTCACAGCCGGGTCCCTCAGTGGATAATGCAGACGCGCAAAATTAGAAATACGTTTTCGGAAAGGGAAAACGCATTCGCGGGAATGCGCTTCCACTTATCCATGTCAGCGTGGGCGGGGTCAACACGGGGCCGGCTCCTAAGAGGCTAACTGGTGAGGACCGCGGCCAGCTGTCTTCGAGAAGAACAAGGCACGACACCACGGGTCGTCTGGGAAGGGGGAGAAAGGCGGGATGCACCATGGGGTCAGAGGTGGTCCCTGGTGGTGATGGGAAGGAGGGAGGGGCTCGGCACCGTGCCAATTTAGGCGAGGGACGGCGGCGGCCATGGTGGCAATGGAGAGCGAGGAGGGCTTCTCCGGCTCGAGCTAGTGGCTAGGCGAGACCAGAGGAGGGTGGTGAGGTCGATGGTGAGATCAGGAGGCGAGGGGAGGGGCTTAAATAGCCGCGGCGTCGAGGCCGTGGCTATGGACGCGTGTCTGTGGCTCGGGCATGTCCGCGTACGCGTGTGCATGCCAGCGAGCTCAACGGACGGCGACGAGGAGCAACATGGAGAAGCTCACGGGGTAGATGAGGTCGAGGGGCACAGGGAAGAAGCATCCAGGGCGCCATTAAAGGGTTGTCAGCACTGTGCGCCCGTGGACGCTCACTGTTCGGCGACGGGGACGGCTCACCGGGGAAGAAGACGGATGGAGCAAACGCTCCAGAGGGACGGCGACTACTCGAGGAAGGCTCCGAACATAGCTAGGCGA
>NW_021306979.1:0-2616 GCF_002162155.2 Triticum dicoccoides
AGTCACTAGTATGCCTCTACTTGACTAGCTCATTAATCAAAGATGGTTATGTTTACTAACCATAGACATGTGTTGTCATTTGATTAATGGGATCACATCATTAGGAGAATGATGTGATTGACATGACCCATTCCGTTAGCCTAGCACTTGATCGTTTAGTATGTTGCTATTGCTTTCTTCATGACTTATACATGTTCCTGTAACTATGAGATTATGCAACTCCCGTTTACCTTAGGAACACTTTGGGTGCTACCAAACGTCACAACGTAACTGGGTGATTATAAAGGAGTATTACAGGTGTCTCCAAAGGTACATGTTGGGTTACCGTATTTCGAGATTAGGTTTTGTCACTCCGATTGTGGGAGAGGTATCTCTGGGCCCTCTCGGTAATGCACATCACTATAAGCCTTGCAAGCAATGTGACTAATGAGTTAGTTGCGGGATGATGCATTACGTAACGAGAAAAGAGACTTGCCGGTAACGAGATTGAACTAGGTATTGGATACCGACGATCGAATCTCGGGCAAGTAACATACCGATGACAAAGGGAACAACGTATGTTGTTATGCGGTTTGACCGATAAAGATCTTCGTAGAATATGTAGGAGCCAATATGAGCATCCAGGTTCCGCTATTGGTTATTGACCAAGAATAGTTCTAGGTCATGTCTACATAGTTCTCGAACCCGTAGGGTCCGCACGCTTAAGGTTTCGATGACAGTTATATTATGAGTTTATGAGTTTTGATGTACCGAAGGAGTTCAGGGTCCCGGATGAGATCGGGGACATGACGAGGAGTCTCGAAATGGTCGAGACGTAAAGATCGATATATTGGACGACTATATTCGGACTTCGGAAAGGTTCCGAGTGATTCGGGTATTTTTCGGAGTACCGGAGAGTTACGGGAATTCGTCGGGGAGTATATGGGCCTTATTGGGCCATACGGGAATAGAGGAGAGAGGCCGAAAGGAAGGAGGCGCGCAGCACCCCTCTGGTCCGAATTGGACAAGGGGTGTGGCCCCCTTTTCCTTCCTCCTCTCCCCCTTTTTCCCCCTTCTCCTACTCCAACAAGGAAGGAGGGAGTCCTACTCCCGGTGGGAGTAGGACTCCCCTTGGCGCGCCCTCCTAGGCTGGCCGCCCCCACCCCCCTTGCTCCTTTATATACGGGGGCAGGGGGGCACCTCTAGGCACAACAACACAAGTTGATCTACAGATAGTTCCTTAGCCATGTGCGGTGCCCCCCTCCACCATATTCCACCTTGGTCATATCGTCGCGGAGTTTAGGCAAAGTCCTGCGCCGGTAGAGCATCATCATCGTCACCACGCGCGTCGTGCTGACGGAACTCATCCCCGAAGCTTTGCTGGATCGGAGCCCGAGGATCGTCATCGAGCTGAACGTGTGCTGAACTCGGAGGTGCCGTACGTTCGGTACTTGGATCGGTCGGATCGTGAAGACGTACGACTACATCAACCGCGTTGTCATAAAGCTTCCGCTTACGGTCTACGAGGGTACGTGGACAACACTCTCCCCTCTCGTTGCTATGCCATCGCCATGATCTTGCGTGTACGTAGGAATTTTTTTGAAATTACTACGTTCCCCAACAGTGGCTTGCCTAGGGATGAAGAAGGCTCCGGGGACAAGTGCGGAACGACCGCAGAAAGAATCGCCGAAAGGGTACTCTCTCAGAGGGGGCTGATTAGGGGCAAGGGTAAAATGGTCATTTCCGGAATGTTGAAACACAGTGAAAATGGTACCAAAAGTTTGGGCTCGACGAGACAAAGAAGTAGGCGTTGGATTCACCTCAATCGGAGTTACGGTTGTGGAGATATGAGGTGTAGAATATCAGGGACTTTTCTGTAAAAGTAATATTCACAGCCGGGTCCCTCAGTGGATAATGCAGACGCGCAAAATTAGAAATACGTTTTCGGAAAGGGAAAACGCATTCGCGGGAATGCGCTTCCACTTATCCATGTCAGCGTGGGCGGGGTCAACACGGGGCCGGCTCCTAAGAGGCTAACTGGTGAGGACCGCGGCCAGCTGTCTTCGAGAAGAACAAGGCACGACACCACGGGTCGTCTGGGAAGGGGGAGAAAGGCGGGATGCACCATGGGGTCAGAGGTGGTCCCTGGTGGTGATGGGAAGGAGGGAGGGGCTCGGCACCGTGCCAATTTAGGCGAGGGACGGCGGCGGCCATGGTGGCAATGGAGAGCGAGGAGGGCTTCTCCGGCTCGAGCTAGTGGCTAGGCGAGACCAGAGGAGGGTGGTGAGGTCGATGGTGAGATCAGGAGGCGAGGGGAGGGGCTTAAATAGCCGCGGCGTCGAGGCCGTGGCTATGGACGCGTGTCTGTGGCTCGGGCATGTCCGCGTACGCGTGTGCATGCCAGCGAGCTCAACGGACGGCGACGAGGAGCAACATGGAGAAGCTCACGGGGTAGATGAGGTCGAGGGGCACAGGGAAGAAGCATCCAGGGCGCCATTAAAGGGTTGTCAGCACTGTGCGCCCGTGGACGCTCACTGTTCGGCGACGGGGACGGCTCACCGGGGAAGAAGACGGATGGAGCAAACGCTCCAGAGGGACGGCGACTACTCGAGGAAGGCTCCGAACATAGCTAGGCGA
>NW_021306980.1:0-1081 GCF_002162155.2 Triticum dicoccoides
CGGTTGGTTCTTTCACTGGTTATGCTTTGGTTTGGTGGAGTGAATATTGTCGGTTACACCCTGATTATATACCTACTACTTGGGATGATTTGAAACTTGCCATGCGACATACTTTCGTCCCTGCTTATTATACTCGTGACATGATTAAGAAGTTGCAACACTTAAAACAAGGTAGTGAAACTGTAACAAAATATTATGATGATTTACAAACTACCTTGTTGCATTCCTCTTTAGAAGAAAGTGAAGATGATTTTATGGATAGATTTTGGGGAGGATTAAACTGTGATATTCAAGAGATACTAATTCATGAAGAGTGTTATCCTATGGACCATTTGTTTCATCTTGCTTGCAAAGCTGAACAGGAAATAAAACGACGTGTTGGCCACGAGGAGAACAAGTGCACGGTGCACATTCCAAGAGTTGATATGATTGTTCCTTCAACTACTAGGCATACTATGACAACCACATCCGTTGTTGTCAGGACTAAATCACCTCCACCATGTGACACATCGCCCCCGAGAGTGGCTACATCATCTGAGTTGATCATAAGAGGTAATGACAAAGGTACTGATCTTCCATCTCTACATGAGAATGATGAATGCCTTGTCAATTTGAATGCACCATCTAATGAGCTACCCACTACTTTGATCACACCACCTATTTTAGAGGACTACGTTGATAATTTGACTTTGCCATGTGATCAAACAACTGAAATACCAACAATTTTGAGTGCACCCATTGAATTAACTATTGATGCAAAAGAACCAATGTTTAATCATTTTGATATGACCTTTAATCTTGGTGATGATTCTGTGTTGAATGACTTATTGCATGTTTGCTTATTTAAGCATGTTGTAGCATGTAAATTTGATGCAAGTAAGGTTTATTCACCAATGTTGGGATGGTTTAATGATGAACATTGTCAATCTTTTGAAATGAATAAGAGCTTCACTTATATGTGCAAACTGAGTTGCAATATTTTCATGCCTTCTACTTCTTGTGCTAATTTTTTGGCTTTAGATTTTATGAACTATGCAAGTTACTCATCTATTCATGTGTCATATATGCAAAAATCAAGGGA
>NW_021306981.1:0-924 GCF_002162155.2 Triticum dicoccoides
GAGTGATTTCCACTATCAACAAACCCTGGGATGCGTTTACGTCTCGGTCATCAACAGTGGCAGTTTTGGCCTATTCTGGCCCGTTTCAAGGACTATTACTCGTTGTTTTTGGGTCCCGAAGTAATTTCCACGATTAACAAACCCTGGGATGTGTTTACGTGTCGGTCATCAATACTGCTAGTTTTGGCCGATTCTGGCCTGTTTCATCGATATTACTCACTGTTTTGGGGTCCGAGAGTGATTTCCACGATTAACAAACCCTGTGATGCGTTTACGTGTTGGTCATCAACACTCGCAGTTTTGGCCGATTCTGGCCCATCTCTTGGATTATTACTCACCGATTTGGGGTCCCGAAGCGATTTCCATAGTTAGTCAACCCAAGGGTGCGCTTACATGTCGGTCATCAATACTGGCAGCTTTGGCCGATGCTGGCCGGTTTCATGGAGTATTACTCACTGTTTTGGGGTCCCGGAGTGATTACCACGATTATAAAACCCTGGGATGCGTCTACGTGTCGGTCATCAACGCTGGCAGTTTTGGCCGATTCTGGCCCGTTTCATGGACTATTACTCACTGTTTTGTGGTCCCAGAGTGATTACCACGATTAACGAACCCTGGGACGCGTCTATGTGTCGGTCATCAACACTCGCAGTTTTGGCCGATTCTGGCCCGTTTCATGAACTATTAGTCACTGTTTTGGGGTCCCAGAGTGATTTCCATGATTAACAAATCCTGGGATGCGTTTACGTGTCGGTCATCAACACTGGTAGTTTTGGCCGATTCTAGCCCGTTTCATGGACTATTACTCACTGTTTTGGGGTCCCAGAGTTATTACCACGATTAACAAACCCTGAAACGCATCTACGTGTTGGTCATCAACACTGGCAGTTTTGGCCGATTCTGGCCCGTTTCATGGACTATTAC
>NW_021306982.1:0-1296 GCF_002162155.2 Triticum dicoccoides
ATGTGTGGGATCTGACTATCTAGTTGTTTATCTTTAGTAGCCTCTCTTACCGGGAAATGTCTCCTAGTGTTACCGCTGAGCCATGGTAGCTTGCTACTGCTCTGGAACACTTAGGCTGGCCGGCATGTGTCCTTCTTCATTCCTGTGTCTGTCCCTTCGGGGAAATGTCACGCTTTGAGTACCGGAGTCCTGTTAGCCCGCTACAGCCCGGTTTACCGGAGTCCTGCTAGCCCAGTGCTACAGCCCGGACCCACTTGCTGATGACCGACACGTTCGAAGCTGGGTCATGGATGCCTGTCCCTGTAAGTCTGTGCCACTTTGGGTTTACGACTAGTCATGTCAGCCCGGGCTCTTTTATCATATGGATGCTAGCGACACTATCATATACGTGAGCCAAAAGGCGCAAACGGTCCCGGGCAAAGGTAAGGCGACACCCGTGGGGATACCGTGCGTGAGGCCGCAAGGTGATATGAGGTGTTACCGGCTAGATCGATGTGACATCGAGTCGGGGTCCTGACAGCGTTGGTATCAAAGCCGGACTGCCTGTAGGTTCTCCAAGCCAAACTGGTCGATGTTGAGTCTAGAAATTCTTTAGTTATATGTAGGGGAATTGTTTGTGGGATGGAACGTAAGGCTCTTTTTACTCCTTTATCTTATGACATTCTGATCTGAGTCAGTCCATTCTTCCACCGGGGGATAAGGAATTAGGATCTGTTCTCTCTATCAGGATCACGTGTTACTAATCAGTAGTACCTTATAAGTTTGATGGATACAAGCCTAGTTCAGTTCTAGTACCACATTATGTTGTTAGAATGGATTCAGAACTTTGTTATGATGATAAAGAGTGTGTATGTAATCCTTTGTCAAATGTCTCAAAATCCTTCTTGAGCATTTACAGCTGTTATGCTGCCGAAATTTTGCTAGAAACTCTAATGCCCTTGCATTATGATTGTGCTTTCAGATGGCCACTCGCGACCTCAATCAAGTGGTTCGCCTGACTCGATGCCTAGATGTACCCGGCCATACTGCCAAGTTGGTCAGGGTAATGACTGAGGCTGGATACCGCTGGTATCCTGAGTACACGGTCGAAGAGCAATTTCGGGACTTCAATCAAAGCCAGTATCTCTGCACTGTCAGGATATTTCCATCTTATCCTGGATCCACCGAGCCTCTTCACTGCTCCTATGGACTCGGGGTTACTATTGAGATGGCTGTGCAGGACGCCGCCTACTCTATGATGACCATTATGCGAGTCAGATCTGGTCTATTTCGGGACTCTGATTTCCGGTATATGCC
>NW_021306983.1:0-1481 GCF_002162155.2 Triticum dicoccoides
GTCATCCAGCTGAACGTGTGCTAGAACTCGGAGGTGCCGTAGTTTCGGTGCTTGATTGGTCGGGCCGTGAAGACGTACGACTACATCAACCGCGTTGTGCTAACGCTTCCGCTTACGGTCTACAAGGGTATGTAGACAACACTCTTCCCTCTCGTTGCTATGCATCACCATGATCTTGTGTGTGCGTAGGAATTTTTTTGAAATTACTACGTTCCCCAACAGCCGGACCCCACCGAGATGGAGGTCCCAACGCGAAGCATCGGGAGAAGCTGAACAATAGACTGCCAGAACTGGGAGCCGCCCGATTTCTGGCAGAAGGCAAGTGGCTGGCCCCGCAGGTATTTATTCTGGATAATGTCGAGCCAGAGGCCACCTTGACCCTGGGCGATGCGCCAGAGCCAGCGGGAGAGAAGGGCTATATTCATCCTCTTGGAGCACATGATGCCAAGGCCACCTTGCTCCCTGGGCTTGCAGATGTCAGGCCAGCTGACCATGTGGTACTTCTGCTTATCATGCTCGCCAACCCAGTAGAAGCGGGACTGAATCTTGGTGATCTCCTTGTGGAGAGACTCATGGAGGCTATAGAAGCTCATAAGGAACAGAAGGAGACTAGAGAGGGAAGAGTTGATGAGAATAGTCCGGGCCGCCTTAGAAAGCCATCTCCCCTGCCAGGGCTCGCAACGGGATTGGAGCTTAGTCACTGAGGGCCGCAGGTCCGCGACGAAGAGTCGCGAGTCGCTAATGGGGGTCCCCAGGTAGGAGGTGGGGAAAGAGCCCAGGCGGCAATTAAGTCCGTTGGCGATGGCCATAGACTCAGAGGGGGAATATCCCATCACCATGACATCACTCTTATCAAAGTTGATCCTGAGGCCCGACATCTGTTGAAAGCTGAGAAGGAGGAACTTGAGGTTGGCGATGTCCACCTCCGAGGCTTCGACCATGATGATGGTGTCGTCAGCATACTAGAGGATGGAGATCCCCGAGCCCTCAGAAAGGTGTGGGGTAATCCCACGGATGTGGCCAGCGGCTTTTGCCTTATCAAGGATGGAGGCCAGAGCGTCCACAAACATGTTAAAAAGGAATGGGGAGAAGGGGTCGCCTTGGCGCACCCCACAAAGGGTAGGGAAGAAAGGACCAATCTCGCCGTTGATGTTGACCGCCATGCGATCGCAAGAGACCATTTGCATGACTCTAGTGATCCATCGGTCATCGAAGCCCTTCCGAAAAAGGACTTCCCTGAGGAAGGTCCAGCTAACAGAATCGTAGGCTTTGTGGAAATCGATCTTCAGAAAGACCGCCTTAAGGCGTTTGACCCAGACCTCGTGAATGACTTCATGGAGGACCAGGACTCCATCAAGGATATATCGGCCCTTTATGAAGGCCGATTGGTTAGGGTGGGTAATCCGGTCGGCAAGCAGGGTCACCCTATTGGCGTACCCTTTGGCCAGAATCCGGAAGATCACATTAATGACTGTGATCGG
>NW_021306984.1:0-1018 GCF_002162155.2 Triticum dicoccoides
AAGAATATTATCAGGAATTACAAACTGGCATGATTAGATGTGGTATTGTTGAGGAGAATGAAGCTATGCTTGCACGTTTTCTGGGTGGATTAAATAGAGAGATTCAGACCATTCTAGACTATAAGGAGTATACTAATATCACTCGTTTATTCCATCTTGCTTGTAAAGCTGAACGTGAAGTGCAGGATCGACAAGCATTGGGGCGAACTAACTTTTCTGCAGGCCGACCTTCATCATGGACACCACGTGCATCTTCTCCTTCAACTGCACCAGCACCTCCATCCGGTGCCACCTCCAGCCGTGATACAAGAAAACAGGCACAACCACCATTATCTTCCAAGAGCGCACCTGCGGGTCCTGCACAACGTTCTTCTTCTTCCATGGCATCAACAGGGCACACAAGTGATATTATTTGTCGTCGTTGTAAGGGAGGAGGTCATTATGCGAGGGAATGCAAATCTCCGCGTGTGATGATTGCTACCGCGGATGGTGGATATGAGTCCGCTAGTGACTATGATGAGGAGACATTGGTTCTTATTACACGTGAAGAAAATGGTGGAGATGATTCTGATCATGAGACGCAATACATGGCTCCTGAAGACGCTGACAGGTATGAATGTTTAGTTGCTCAACGTGTTTGAGTGTGCAGGTCACACAAGCTGAGCAAAATCAGAGGCACAATTTGTTCCATACCAAGGGAGTTGTGAAGGAACGTTCTGTGCGCGTCATAATAGACGGAGGGAGCTGCAACAACTTGGCTAGCATGGAGATGGTGGAGAAGCTTTCTCTCACCACAAGACCACATCCACATCCTTACTACATCCAATGGTTCAACAACAGCGGCAAGGTTAAGGTAACACGTACTGTTCGTGTGCATTTTAGTATCTCTACATATGCTGATTATGTTGATTGTGATGTGGTACCTATGCAAGCATGTTCCTTATTACTTGGTAGACCATGGCAATTTGATAAAAATTCTGTACACCATGGTAGAAACAATCACTATACTCTTGTTCAT
>NW_021306985.1:0-1396 GCF_002162155.2 Triticum dicoccoides
GCAGTGGTGTCACGTGCTCCTCTCGGCGTCCGTCGTCGCTACCGCAATGACGTCCACCTCGACTCGCGTGACGCTAAGACAGGGTGGCAGTGGTCTCACGTGCTCGTCTCGGCGTCCGTCGTCGCTACCGCGACGACGTCCGCCTCGACTCGCGTGACGCTAAGACAGGGTGGCAGTGGTGTCACGCGCTCGCCTCGGCGTCCGTCGTCGCTACCGCGACGACGTCCGCCTCGACTCGCGTGACGCTAAGACAGGGTGGCAGTGGTGTCACGTGCTCATGTTGCTACCGCCGGTGCGAACCGAGTCAAAGTGGCCCAGTGGTCAGCACGGGTGTTGAAGAGCTCTAGCCTTAAGGCCCTATTTTCACGGTCCTTATCCTCGAGCATCTCAGCAGTGGTGCGAGTCCGTGAATCCTCCTGAGTGGGGTCAGCATAGATAGCCTGGAGATACCCTTGTGCTCCCGGAAGTGATCCTGGCATATACCGGAAATCAGAGTCCCGAAATATACCAGATCTGACTCGCATAATGGTCATCATAGAGTAGGCTGCGTCCTGCACAGCCATCTCAATAGTAACCCCGAGTCCATAAGAGCAGTGAAGAGGCTCGGTGGATCCAGGATAAGATGGAAATATCCTGACAGTGCAGAGATACTGGCTTTGATTAAAATCTCGGAATTGCTCTTCGACCGTGTACTCGGGATACCAGCGGTATCCAGCCTCAGTCATTACCCTGACCAACTTGGCAGTATGGCCGGGTACATCTAGGCATCGAGTCAGGCGAACCACTTGATTGAGGTCGCGAGTGGCCATCTGAAAGCACAATCATAATGCAAGGGCATTAGAATTTCTAGCAAAATTTCGGCAGCATAACAGCTGTAAATGCTCAAGAAGGATTTGAGACATTTGACAAAGGATTTCGTACCCACTCATCATCATCATATCAAAGTTCTGAAACCATTCTGGCAACATAATGTGGTAGTAGAACTGAACTAGGCTGGTAACCATCAAACTTATAAGGTACTACTGATTAGTAACTCGTGATCCTGATAGAGAGAACAGATCCTAATTTCTTAACCCCCGGTGGAAGAATGGACTGACTCAGATCAGAAAGTCATAAGGTATAAGGAGTAAAAAGAGCCTTACGTTCCAACCCACAAACAATTCCCCTACATATAACTAAAGAATTTCTAGACTCAACATCGACCAGTTTGGCTTGGAGAACCTACAGGCAGTCCGGCTCTGATGCCAACGCTGTCAGGACCCCGACTCGATGTCACATCGATCTAGCTGGTAACACCTCATATCACTTTGCGGCCTCACGCACGGTATCCCCACGGGTGTCGTCTTACCTTTTCCCGGGACCGTTTGCGCCTTTTGGCTCACGTATATGATAGTGT
>NW_021306986.1:0-939 GCF_002162155.2 Triticum dicoccoides
GTACAATCGTCTTTGTAGTGGAGCTGGGAGGGGCAAGGATAAGGGACGAAGACCGGGGTAACATGTCGGATGCGATCATACCGGCACTAAAGCACCGGATCCCATCAGAACTCCGAAGTTAAGCGTGCTTGGGCGAGAGTAGTACTAGGATGGGTGACCTCCTGGGAAGTCCTCGTGTTGCATTCCCTTTTTAATTTTTTTCGCGCCGCTTGCAAAACAAAACGCACGTGTAAGTAATATATTTACCGTGTTTTATTATTTTGCACGAGTGCGGTAAGTCATAGCTGGGTGCTCACGATTCACGGGTCCAGCGTCGGCGTTGTGGCGCGGCAAGCGTGCACTGGTGCGGTTGAGAGGGAGGGGTGGAAACCGCATTAAACTCGTCTCCGTAGTTGAGAGGGAGCGGCCAAAGCAATGTACAATCGTCTTTGTAGTGGAGCTGGGAGGGGCAAGGATAAGGGACGAAGACCGGGGTAACATGTCGGATGCGATCATACCAGCACTAAAGCACTGGATCCCATCAGAACTCCGAAGTTAAGCGTGCTTGGGCGAGAGTAGTACTAGGATGGGTGACCTCCTGGGAAGTCCTAGTGTTGCATTCCCTTTTTAATTTTTTTCGCGCCGCTTGCAAAACAAAACGCACGTGTAAGTAATATATTTACCGTGTTTTATTATTTTGCACGAGTGCGGTAAGTCATAGCTGGGTGCTCACGATTCACGGGTCCAGCGTCGGCGTTGTGGCGCGGCAAGCGTGCACTGGTGCGGTTGAGAGGGAGGGGTGGAAACCGCGTTAAACTCGTCTCCGTAGTTGAGAGGGAGCGGCCAAAGCAATGTGCAATCGTCTTTGTAGTGGAGCTGGGAGGGGCAAGGATAAGGGACGAAGACCGGGGTAACATGTCGGATGCGATCATACCAGCACTAAAGCACCGGATCCCATCA
>NW_021306987.1:0-1879 GCF_002162155.2 Triticum dicoccoides
GGTACACCGTGCCACGTGCCTACCGCATCACAGCCCACCCCTACGGTCAGCGCTGCCCACGGCCTCCAGCATACTACAAACACCAGAAACTACTTGCAACTCCTGGACAGAGGACAAGGGTGATCAAGAAGCCGAGAGGGTCCATTGGTTTCGGGCCCAATGCGTGGTAGTAGCTGAATCATGGATCACAAACACAGAACTCAGTTCCTGAGGACGGCTGCAATGAGACAACCCACCATGTACTCCTACATGGCCTCTCACCGCTACCTTTACCAAATCGTGTTCACACACTTAGCTCACACACAGTAGGACAGGTTCACACGCCTCTGATTCATCCCTGATGAATCAGACCTGACTCAACTCTAAGCAATAGCAGGCATGACAAACAAACATGAATGAGTAGGCACATCAGGGCTCAAACAACTCCTACTCATGCTAGTGGGTTTCATCTATTTACTGTGGTAGTGACAGGTCATGCAAAGGACAAAGGGGTTCAGCTACCGCAGCAAGTAACAGATGAATCGGTGTTGTCCTAATGCAGTAAAAGAGAGCAGGAGCGAGAGAGTAGGATTGTATCGGAATGAACAAGGGGGTTTTGCTTGCCTGGCACTTCTGAAGATAACATTGAGTCTTCATCAGTGTCAACGATCACATCATCGGTATCACGTCTATCGAGAGGGGACAAATACCGGCAACACAGAAGGGAACACAATCAATGCAATGCACAATATGATGCATGATCATGACATGGCAAAATGAATGTGTTTTGGGCTAATACAACTAGAACCAGATTAAATGAAGTTGGTTTGAATCCAAGATTCAAATTCAAACTCCATATGTGATTATTTAAATGCCATTTATTTGTTTTGTCCAAAACAGAGGACAAACATTGTTCAAACATGCACGAAAATGGTACAGATGGATTCCTTGAATTTTTCTGATAATTTTTCATATATAATTTATTTAATTTGGAGTTACGGTTGAATTTCTATGATTTTTAGAAGTTTTAGCTATTTTCTGAATTTATTAAATCATTTAAGATTTATTTAAATTCCAGAAAATACTTATTGCGTCAGCCTGACATCATCATGACGTCAGCAGGTCAACAGGGCGCCTCCAGGTCAAACCTGACCTGTGGGACCCATATGTCAGCGTCACAGGTTAAACAGGGGGGTTTATTTTAGTTTAATTAAGGATTAGGGCACTAGGGCCCACATATCAGTGTCAGCAGGGGGGGTAATTAAATTAAAATGAACTAACTAATTAACAAGGGGGCTAGCCCCACCTGTCATCGACCCAGGGGGGGTCAAACCCCTGGTCAGCAGGGCCTAACCCGCCGGCGGCTCGTCGCCGGTGGCAACAGGCGCGGCGGAGGGCGCGGGCTCGCTCCTCCGGCGTCCAAATGGATGGAGGAGAGCGGCTACGGGGAGCTGGAGCTCACCCGCGCCCATTTCAGCAAGCAGCAGCAGCTAGGGCGGCCGGAGACGATGGCCTCGAGCTCGGCAGCGGCGGCCGGAGCTCGGGCGTGCTCGGTTTCGGCGTTACACGGCACGGCGGGCGCGGCCGATGGGCTCTACGGGATGCTGGGGTCACCAGGAACACCCGGAGGCAACGAACGCAGGCGGAGAAGCTCGGAAGCACGGAGCTCACCGGCCATGGCGGACGGCGGCTTCGGGTGCTCGTGGGGCGGCGGCTACAGGGCGCAATCGAAGGGGGAAAGAGGGAGGGGAGGCGTAGGAGCTCACAGCGGTGCCGTAGGGATGGTTAGCCGGCTCGGGGGCGCGCCGGAGTGGCCGAATCGACGGAGAAGATCCTCGGCGGCCGGCGAGGGGAAAACGTCGGGGGTGGCGTTCCGGGGCTCTTCTGGTCGCGTGACACG
>NW_021306988.1:0-1286 GCF_002162155.2 Triticum dicoccoides
GAGTTGGTTTAGCGATTGCTAAGGCGCAACGTCGTGCACGTTTGTAGTCGGATCGTCAAAGTCGTCTCCACCAAATCGATAGTTACCATCTCATCGAAAGATCGGGACACCCCGCCTCTATCAAGTGGTATCAGTTTTCAGGTTGCTCGGTGAGATTTTACAGTTTTTCATAGTTTAGATCGCATCTGTCATTCATACCTACAGTCCATGAAAAAGCCACAAAAAAAAGTTAGATCTGTTCATCCTTTATCCAAGCCAGTCTGAGCCTTTGCAATTTTCTATTCATTGCTTGCATAGTTGAATTATCGGTTGCATTGTCGTGTCAGTTGCTGGTCTTAGTGTCTAGTTCCTTTAGAGTTTCGAGTTCTGTTCACATTAGTCACGCCGCCGCTGCATCATTATCCCTTCCGTCGTCCACCATCCCATCTATTAATTTCCACCACGTGCTACGCACTGTTCATTGTCATAATCATAGTTGAGGTCATTCACATCTTCGCCTAATCCAATCTGCATCTTATCTAGTTTGTCTTGGAAAGAGAGAAAAAAAAGAGAGAGAAAAAAAAAGAAAAAAAAGGAAAGAAAAAAAAAGAAAAAGAGAGAGAAGAAAAAGAAAAAAAAGTGTGAGAAAAAAAAAAGGAGAGAAAAAAAATCGAATCTATCTAGAATCAATCTCGTACCTGAATTCGGATTGGAATCTATTTTGCGCACTGTTCAGTAAAACAGGTGTATCTTCCTCATACGAAGTCCGTTTTGGCTCCGTGAGTACTCAAATTGAAGCTAGAGACGAGCCGCATCTAAATAGTTGCAGAAGCTTGTTCAATATTTGACACCTCAAAATCGGCTTCTAAATAGGTCTTTTTGCCCTCTGAAGTTCGTGAACACAGCTTGTTCTAATTTTTCAGGCCAGTTTTAGAATTCTTTGACTCCTCATATCAACTCGGAATTGAGTGATTCTTTTTGCATTGGAAAGCTTGAGTTAGTAGCATTCTTTGAAAGAATTTATCAGAAAATTGTCTCAAACTTTTCAAGAGGAAAGTTGGAGAGAGAGTTGTTGTATATCCTGCTTGGCAGTTGTTTTTCATCATTATCTTCACTGCCGTTGTGATCTTCACTTATATCTTGCTGTCAAGAGCTACTTAGTATCCTTCATTGATGCTAGTTGTGCTACGTCGTGACCTCATTAGTGTTCTAGGCTCGCGTCTCTAGTCTGGTCTAGCCTAGGACCAGCACAGTACCGTCGTTGAGCGTTTATTCAACATTGCATCTTTGAATTGATTATTGCTAAT
>NW_021306989.1:0-963 GCF_002162155.2 Triticum dicoccoides
ACACATAAACGCACCCCAGGATTCGTTAATCGTGGAAATCACTCTTGGACCCCAAAACAGTGAGTAATAGTCCATGAAACGGGCCAGAATCGGCTAAAACAGCCAGTGTTGATGACCGGCACGTAACCGCACCTTGGGGTTCAACAACTATGGAAATTGCTTCGGGACCCCAAAACTGTGAGTAATAATCCAAGAAACGGGCCAGAATCGGCCAAACCGCGAGTGTTGATGACCGACACGTAAACGCACCCAGGGTTCGTTAATCGTTGGAATTACTCTGGGACCCCAAAATAGTGAGTAATAGTCCATGAAACGGGCCAGAATCAGCCAACCTGCGAGTGTTGATGACCGACACGTAAACGCACCCCAGGGTTCGGTAATCATGGAAACCACTCCGGGACCCCAAAACAGTGAGTAATGATCCATGAAACGGGCCAGAATCGGCCATAACTGCCAATGTTGATGACCGACACGTAAGCGCACCTTGGGGTTCAACAACTATGGGAATCACTTCGGGACCCCAAAATAGTGAGTAATAATCCAAGAAACGGGCCAGAATCGGCCCAAACTGCAAGTGTTGATGACTGACACATAAGGGAACCTTGGGGTTCAACAACTATGGAAATCGCTTCGGGACCCCAAAACAGTGAGTAATAATCCATGAAACGGGCCAAAATCGGCAAAAACTGCCAGTGTTGATGACCGACACGTAAGCGCACCTTGGGGTTCAACAACTATGGAAATCGCTTCGGGACCCCAAAACAGTGAGCAATAATCCAAGAAACGGGCCAGAATCGGCCAAACTGCGTGTGTTGATGACCGACACATAAACGCACCCCAGGATTCGTTAATCGTGGAAATCACTCTTGGACCCCAAAACAGTGAGTAATAGTCCATGAAACGGGCCAGAATCGGCTAAAACAGCCAGTGTTGATGACCGGCACATAACCGCACCTTGGGGTT
>NW_021306990.1:0-1697 GCF_002162155.2 Triticum dicoccoides
CCATTTCTTACCTGTTCGTGAGAGTATAACCGCTAGTCAGCTGGCAGACTTATACATCTCCCGAATAGTGTCTCTCCATGGTGTTCCTTTGGAAATTAACTCGGATCGAGGAAGTCTTTTCACCTCTCGATTTTGGGAAAGTTTCCAGAATGCTATGGGAACCCGTCTCTCCTTTAGCACCGCTTTCCACCCTCAGTCAAGTGGTCAAGTGGAACGCGTCAACCAAATTCTAGAAGACATGCTTCGAGCCTCTGTTATCTCATTCGGAATGGACTGGGAGAAGTGCCTTCCATTTGCCGAATTCGCTTACAACAACAGCTATCAATCTAGCTTGGGTAAATCCCCTTTTGAAGTTCTCTATGGACGACGGTGTCGAACACCCCTTAACTGGTCAGAGACCGGGGAAAGACAATTCTTTGGCCCGGATATGATTCAGGAAGCAGAAGAACAAGTTCGCATCATTCGTGAAAAGTTGAAAACAGCCCAATCTCGTCAAAAGAGTCAATATGACCGAAAACATAAGGCTATGACTTTCGAGATTGACGAGAAGGCTTATCTTCGGGTCACCCCTCTGAAGGGAACCCATCGTTTCGGTATCAAAGGCAAATTGGCTCCTCATTACATTGGACCTTTTCGCATTCTCGCCAAACGAGGAGAAGTTGCCTACCAGTTGGAACTACCTCCGCACCTCTCCAGAGTCCACGATGTCTTCCACGTTTCTCAACTCAGGCGTTGCTTCTCGGATCCTATCCGTGAAGTGGACCACGAAACGCTTGATCTCCAAGATAATCTTACATATCGAGAGTACCCATTCGTATCCTCGATCAGGCCGAACGTACCACCCGATGTCATAATATCAAGTTTCTCAAAGTTCAATGGTCGCACCATTCTGAGGATGAAGCAACTTGGGAAAGGGAGGATCGTCTTCGACTTGAGTATCCCGCCTTCTTTCCGGAGGAACCCAAATCTCGGGACGAGATTCTTTTGAGTGGGGGTGAGTTGTCACACCCTAGCTAGTCATGCATTAGAGTGTTGCATCATGTTTACTCTTTCATCAGAAACTTGAAATGGGGATCTGTGAAACCCTCAGAATCATTTTTGAAATGATCAAAATAAAAATTTCTCCAAAAGGGTCCAAGAAAATGCTCATGTTGCTCCCTGAAAATATTGGATAGAGATAAAAATCAAACCAATATTTTTAAGAGCTCATAGGTATTTATTTTGGGCATTTGGAATTAATGCATAAATATTTGCATTGGAAATATATTAATTATATATATTAATATATGTCCAAATATTATGCCAATTATAAAGCAGCTCTGGAATAATATATCTAGCTCCTGCAAAAATTGGCATAAGGTAAATAAATGATTTAATATATTATTTAAATCAAAACAAATGTCAGAAATTAGAAAACAGAAAATTAAATAACAGGAGGGGCTTACCTGGGCTCCTCCACTGTGTGGCCCAGCCAGCAGGCGGCCCAGCCCGCCTCCCTCCTCTGTCGTCTTCGTCCTCGACAGAGGGAGGGGAGTGTGGCCGGCGCGCGCGCGCGCCACCGCGCCACGCCACCTGCTCGGCTGCCTGCCTGCCCTCCCCTCCTCGCTCGATGCCCCGGACGACGCCACGCCTCCCCCCTGCTCTCTCTCACTCTCCCTCAGTTCCTCCCCCTCTCCCTCGCTCTCTCTCTCACACGG
>NW_021306991.1:0-980 GCF_002162155.2 Triticum dicoccoides
GGAGAAGGACTTGTCTTTGGGCCTGATATCCTTCGTGAAGCAGAAGAGCAAGTCCAGCTTGTCAGAGAGCGTCTGAAGTCTGCCAAGTCAAGGCAGAAGAGCTATGCGGACTCACGTCGCAGAGACATAAACTTCCGAGTTGGAGACCATGTCTATCTCCGGGTCACCCCTCTCAAAGGAGCCCAGCGCTTTCATGTCAGGGGAAAGCTCGCTCCGAGATACATTGGGCCCTTCAAGATCACTGAGCGACGAGGGGAGGTGGCTTACCAGTTGGAACTTCCACCTGAACTTTCTGATGTGCACAACGTGTTCCACGTGTCACAACTCCGGAAGTGTCTCCAAGTTCCAGACAAGCCCGACCTCTACAAGGACGTCAATCATCAAGCCATTGATCTTCAACCTGATTTGACTTATCGTGAGCGGCCCATCTGCATTATGGATGAGGCTGAACGACGCACTCGAAGCCGCACCATCAAGTACTTCAAGGTCCAATGGAGAAACCACACTGAAGCAGAAGCAACTTGGGAGCGTGAAGACTACCTTAGATCCGAATTTCCGTATCTCTTTTAAGCCTAGTTTAGGAATCTCGGGGACGAGATTCTTGTAAGGGGGGTAGGTCTGTCACACCGTGCATTTTGTAACATTTCATTTTCATTATTAAAGCATGAAAATTTGGACCAACAAAAACTTTTTGCATTTTTTTTGGCTTTTATTTGGAGTTGGTTTTCTCTCTGTGTTTCTTTCAAGTGCTTCTTGAAGTCAACTACTCTGCCCTCTATATTCCACCTCCTTACCCCAAGCTCCTGACCAATGACCATGCCATGTGAATAGTGCTATATGGAGTTTTCTTACAAAAATAATTTGGCCAGAAAGTATTTTCTAAAATTAGTTTTCCAAAAACCCCTGAATTGAGGTTTGCACTACAAGTACTTGATTAAGGGCAGTAAAAATCTTTCCAAAAATATATTAGACTCCTATTA
>NW_021306992.1:0-2139 GCF_002162155.2 Triticum dicoccoides
TGCCACCTCGCTTTGCTCAGGTAGCGGTCTCCATCGAGACTTTGCGCGACCTGAGCGAGCTCTCCATCGAGGAGCTCACGGGCCGGTTGCGGGTGGTTGAGGACCGCCTTGATGATGGTCGCGAGAGCTTCGACGGTGGACAACTCCTATTCTCTAAGAACTGGGAGGCGAGGAAGCGTCAAGGACGTGGTGGCGGTGCCCCGAGTAGTGGAGGCGGCACCGGCAGAGGCGGCGGTCGCACCCATGGCGGAGCTGGATGAGGTGCCGGCATCAACGACCGGGAGAAGTGCCGATATTGCAGCATCAAGGGCCACTGGGCCCGTGAGTGCCGCAAGAGGTTGGCTGACGAGGATGCCGCAGCCACGGCAAATCTCGTGCAGGCTGAAGAGGACGGTGGGCCAGCAATGATGATGGCTTGCGTCGAGACCATGCAGGAGGGCGCAACGCCTCTAGAGAGCATGGTCCCGACAAGCATCGAAGCCATGCAGGAGGGCGCAACACCTCCGTCGACCTCGGCGCCGACAACCGTCAAGTCTGTGCGGAAGGCACTGAGCTCTTCAAATAATCCCCTCCCAACATTGGTAGTGCTCTCCCCGACAACAACGTTCTCGGGGGCCTATGACTGGGAGGAGATGAAGACCCGGGTGTGGGGGAGCCACACCCCGGCAACCACGTCCCTTGTGACGCTGGTCAAGCCCGTGCAAGTTGGCACAGCAATCGCGGCCCCGACATCCTCAGGACCCGACAAGCCCGTGCAAGTTGGCATGGCAAAGGTGTCGCCGACATCCTCGGGACCCAACAAGTCCGTGCCAGGAGGCACGACAACGACGCATATGGTGGGCTGCGTCCCAACCATGATGCTGGCGACTAGTGAGCCCGTGCAAGAGGCATGGTACACTCAGGTCGGCCACACCCCGAGAACCAGGTTCTCGGGGTTCTGCAAGCCCGTGTGGGCAACACGGCACTCTTCGACAGGCCTCATCTGTGGGGCGATGAAGAGATGGTCATGGGGCGGCCAGGCCTCGACCGTGATTCTGGCGACCATCGAGGCCGTGCAGGAGGCGCGGAGCTCTCTGGTCGGCCACGCTATTGTTGGAAATATGCCCTAGAGGCAATAATAAAAGTATTATTATTATTATATTTCCTTGTTCATGATAATTGTCTTTTATTCATGCTATAACTGTATTATCCGGAAATCGTAATACACGTGTGAATACATAGACCACAATCTGTCCCTGGTAAGCCTCTAGTTGACTAGCTCGTTGATCAATAGATGGTTACAGTTTCCTGACCATGGACATTGGATGTCATTGATAACGGGATCACTTCATTAGAAGAATGATGTGATGGACAAGACCCAATCCTAAGCCTAGCACAAAGATCGTAGTTTGTATGCTAAAGCTTTTCTAATGTCAAGTATCTTTTCCTTAGACCATGAGATTGTGCAACTCCCAGATACCGTAGGAATGCTTTGGGTGTACCAAACGTCACAACGTAACTGGGTGGCTATAAAGGTGCATTACAGGTATCTCCGAAAGTGTCTATTGGGTTGGCACGAATCGAGACTGGGATTTGTCACTCCGTGTAAACGGAGAGGTATCTTTGGGCCCACTCGGTAGGACATCATCATAATGTGCACAATGTGACTAAGGGGTTGATCACGGGATGATGTGTTACGGAACGAGTAAAGAGACTTGCCGGTAACGAGATTGAACAAGGTATCGGGATACCGACGATCGAATCTCGGGCAAGTATCGTACCGATAGACAAAGGGAATTGTATACGGGATTGATTGAGTCCTTGACATCGTGGTTCATCCGATGAGATCATCGTGGAACATGTGGGAGCCAACATGGGTATCCAGATCCCGCTGTTGGTTATTGACCGGAGAACGTCTCGGTCATGTCTACATGTCTCCCGAACCCGTAGGGTCTACACACTTAAGGTTCGATGACGCTAGGGTTATAAAGGAAGTTTGTATGTGGTTACCGAATGTTGTTCGGAGTCCCGGATGAGATCCCGGACGTCACGAGGAGTTCCGGAATGGTCCGGAGGTAAAGATTTATATATAGGAAGTCCTGTTTCGGCCATCGGGACAAGTTTCGGGGTCATCGGTATTGTACCGGGACCACCAGAAGG
>NW_021306993.1:0-1541 GCF_002162155.2 Triticum dicoccoides
GACATGCAGCCCATCTCGCGGAAGGAATATCGAACGGCCATAAACGTTCAGCACGTGAAATCGAACGGCCGAGAACACAGAGTGCGTGAGAGGGCTCGGTTTAGGTTCAGTTTTACTGTTCTTAATGTAGCATGGCTTCTTGCGGGGAAGATAATTACTGGGAAAGTGGCTATCACCTGATGTGGGTGCGGTATTTATTGATCAACAGATGCGGTGCATGGTTCGATTTGTTGCAAGAGGTAAGATATAACTCGCACTCAAATTTATCTTAGTTTAAAACCAGATCATACAAGACCACAACTTCCTAACAGTAAACATACAAATTTATTTAAAATTCCCTATTAATCATAACATATCTATGTTGACAACAAACATAATTTTTTTTACTTCCATTCGTTTATTTTTCTCTGTTTTAAGTTGTTCATGTTTTAGGTTCGTGCAGGTTTGTTTTCTTTTTCGTCTCCGTTTTTTCTTTCATGTTTTATCTTTATGTCTTGACCATTTCGAGACTCATCGTCATGTCCGTGATCACATCCGGGACTCCGAACTAACTTAGGTACATCAAAATGCATAAACTCATAATATAACTGTCATCATAACCTTAAGCATGCGGACCCTACGGGTTCGAGAACAATGTAGACATGACTGAGACACGTCTCCGGTCAATAACCAATAGCGGGACATGGATGCTCATATTGGCTCCTACATATTCTACGAAGATCTTTATCGGTCAGACCGCATAACAACATACGTTGTTCCCTTTGTCATCGGTATGTTACTTGCCCGAGATTCGATCGTCGGTATTCCAATACCTAGTTCAATCTCGTTATCGGTAAGTCTCTTTACTCGTTCTCTAATACATCATCCCGCAACTAACTCATTTAGTTGCAATGCTTGCAAGGCTTAAGTGATGTGCATTACCGAGAGGGCTCAGAGATACCTCTCCGACAACCGGAGTGACAAAACCTAATCTCGAAGTACGCCAACCTAACATCTACCTTTGGAGACACCTGTAATGCTCCTTTATAATCACCCAGTTACGTTGTGACGTATGGTAGCACCCAAAGTGTTCCTCCGGCAAATGGGAGTTGCATAATCTCATAGTTATAGGAACATGTATAAGTCATGAAGAAAGCAATAGCAACATACTAAACGATCGGGTGCTAAGCTAATGGAATGGGTCATGTCAATCAGATCATTCAACTAATGATGTGACCTCGTTAATCAAATAACAACTCATTGTTCATGGTTAGGAAACATAACCATCTTTGATTAACGAGCTAGTCAAGTAGAGGCATACTAGTGACACTTTGTTTGTCTATGTATTCACACATGTATTATGTTTCCGGTTAATACAATTCTAGCATGAATAATAAACATTTATCATGATTATAAGGAAATAAATAATAACTTTATTATTGCCTCTAGGGCATATTTCCTTCAAAAAGAACTTCCCCTCCAAATACCCTACTTCGTGGTCCACTCAATGTTCTTCCAGTCCCTATTTCTTATCATTTTTTATCAATGGGTATACCTAAATA
>NW_021306994.1:0-1766 GCF_002162155.2 Triticum dicoccoides
GCATCGAAAAACACATTAGGCCCTATATAGATGGAAGGAGGGAGTAGCTTTGAATAGCATTTGTATAGTAAAACGGGGCAAGACTCTCTCTTTGTGTGGTGTGAATAGTTTTATTTTTTTCATTTTCTTTTTGGTTGAGGGAAGTGTGAATTGATTTGGTACGTACAAGTACAATATTACTACACGTTAGGCTTGTCCCTAAAATTCAACCCGCGTCTTGTTATATCCCGAAAATTCAGACATCGTGCTCCCAAAACTGGCGCCTTCACAACCCACGCCTTGCTATCCCGAAATTACAACGCGCGTGAAAACTCCCTCCAGCTGTCAAATCTCGACACGTGAAATCCCCCTTCTAACCCTGAGCCGAAAGGGCCGCTAGTTCAAATTGGTGGGGGGTACTTTTGTAACACACCCTACATTTTGGACAAGCACGTTCCTAAGTCATGCTTCACCCCCTCCCATCGCCCCGTTTTCGCCATTCGAAATCCCAGGCCGCCATAACCTCTCTGCTCCAGCCGTGAAACCCCACCCTTCTCCGTCCGCCACGTCACCGCTGCCCAGCCAGAGCCTCTTCCCCGACAATGTCATCCAGCGCAACAGCTCGACTTCCCTCTTCCACCTCCCCGAATGAGGATCCGTCGTCCATCTTGTCATCCCGTCGGTTCAGCCGCCCCATCCTCCACCTCCAAGGAGCTGCTTCGACGATCGCCTCGTCTATCGCGACTGCTCCATCCCCACAGTGCCGCCTTAACCTGCTCCACCGGAACCGCAACATCCTCACCGACTCCTCGGACGAAGCCGAGGCCTACTCGGCGCCACCAAAGAGGTTGTACACTCATCGCATCGCACCTTCTCCTTAACTCGACCTCCCGGCGCCGACAGTGCTCCATCCCGCACCCCCATGGAGTGGCTACCTTGAAGCCAGCGCCGCGGGCGACATCTCCATGGCGGCTCTTCCCCAATGCGAGGCCCCTTCGGCGGCAGCGTCCATACCAGTCGGATCTGCTGCTGCTCTGGCTCTCACTCGATAGCTTGCTTGCCCAGCTGCTGCTCTCCCCCTCGCTCGTGCTGCTGCTCTGCTCCGATTAAGCCACACTTCAGTCGACTGAATCGAATTTTGGGTCAGTCGATTTTCAGGGGTTGGGGGGGCTCGCCGGAGTTAAGGAAGAACCACCCGCAACGGGGACGGGGGCTCGCCGGCGAGGTACCCCACTATCTATCTTAGGGTTCAGAGTGGGGGCGGGGGGCCTAGAGGGCTGGCCGGGGCGGCAGTGGCGAGTTGTTTCGGGGCGGCGAGGCGGCGCTGGAGCCGGCGGTTCGGCCGGTGGTGGCTGGCGGCTCAGGGGGGTGCAAGTTGAAGATGAACTGCAGGCCCTCCCTAAACTACATGTCAAGTGCCTCTCTGCTACCATTGCGTTCAGTTTCGACAGTAGCATTCAGATTCCATAGTAAATTTCAGTTTCGACAGTTAAGTTCAGAGTCAACAGTTTTTACCTCATTTGTTGTAGTCAGGTGGTTTTTGGTGATGTTAATTTTACATCCATTTTACATCATCTATTGGAGATGCTATTAGAATCCCACTTGAGATTGATGATGTCTGTCTTGTGCTGCTTCAGCCTTGACGTCGTACGGCTCACCGGAGCTGCTCCAACGATAGAACGATCCGTCACAACAGAGCAGTGCCCTGGACGCCGTCTATAGATTCCTGAGATCTTCCTCCACACCTCTGACAGCCACCTCTGCCTCAACTGCTTCAGCGACCAACC
>NW_021306995.1:0-1103 GCF_002162155.2 Triticum dicoccoides
ACCGACGATCGAATCTCGGGCAAGTAACATACCGATGACAAAGGGAACAACGTATGTTGTTATGCGGTCTGACCGATAAAGATCTTCGTAGAATATGTAGGAACCAATATGGGCATCCAGGTCCCGCTATTGGTTATTGACCAGAGACATGTCTCGGTCATGTCTACATTGTTCTCGAACCCGTAGGGTCCGCACGCTTAAGGTTACGATGACAGTTATATTATGAGTTTATGCATTTTGATGTACCGAAGGTTGTTCGGAGTCCCGGATATGATCACGGACATGACGAGGAGTCTCGAAATGGTCGAGACGTAAAGATTGATATATTGGAAGCCTATGTTTGGACATCGGAAGTGTTCCGGGTGAAATCGGGATTTTACCGGGTTACCGGGAGGTTACCGGAACCCCCCGGGAACCATATGGGCCTTCATGGGCCTTAGTGGAAAGGTGAAAGGGCTGCCCACCAGGGCTGTGCGCCTCCCCCCTTCCCCTAGTCCTATTAGGACTAGGAGAGGTGGCCGGCCACCCTTCTCCCTCTTTCCCCCTTGGGAATCCTAGTTGGAATAGGATTGGGGGGGGGAGTCCTACTCCCGGTAGGAGTAGGACTCCTCCTGCGCCTCTCCCTCTTGGCCGGCGCACCCTCCCCCCTTGGCTCCTTTATATACGGAGGCAGGGGCACCTCTAAACACACAAGTTGACACAAGTTGACCCACGTGATCGATTCCTTAGCCGTGTGCGGTGCCCCCTGCCACCATATTCCTCGATAATACTGTAGCGGAGTTTAGGCGAAGCCCTGCTGCTGTAGTTCATCAAGATCGTCACCACGCCGTCGTGCTGACGAAACTCTTCCCCGACACTTTGCTGGATCGGAGTCCGGGGATCGTCATCGAGCTGAACGTGTGCTCGAACTCGGAGGTGCCGTAGTTTCGGTGCTTGATCGGTTGGATCGTGAAGACGTACGACTACTTCCTCTACGTCGTGTCATTGCTTCCGCAGTCGGTCTGCGTTGGGTACGTAGACAACACTCTCCTCTCGTTGCTATGCATCACATGATCCTGTGTGCGCGTAGGAAAATTTTTGAAATTACTATGAAACCCAACACC
>NW_021306996.1:0-1494 GCF_002162155.2 Triticum dicoccoides
CGCTACCAAATAAATTCATCGAGCCTCTCCTCGACGCTCGATGAGATGACAGACGTAGAGTCTTGTATTTCTCTCCCCGCTGTGTTTTTCCACCACCAGCCTATCCTTGAGTCAGTAGTATGTCTCCACACCACTGTGTTCTGTCCGCCATTATGTATGATTATTGGCGTGCTTGTAATAATTTGGTTGAGCGACCGTAGTTCGACCCTGTAATATATTTTATGCTACTGGCTTATTGTATCAAGAATTTGTCTGCCAGTGTGGAGGATTTCTCTCATACTGGACTTAAAAGATTGGCTTTTCAATAAATATTTTTATTGGAAAACCGGTCGTGACAAGCTTGGTACCAGAGCCAGGCTGACTGTAGGAAGCCACTAGGTGCGATCGCTAATTGGTTATTAGCCTGATAGAGCTAATTTATATTTTTGCAATGGTAGTCATTTTCTGTCAGTCAGCATAAATTTATGATCTGACCCTGCAGAATTTTGCCTACTTTTGTAGATGGCCGACGTCAGCTGCGAGTCTTAGACCTTCGCCAACGTACCCGATGGGTTCGTCAAGCTTCTTTCTTCCATCGTTCAGGTCGCGATGGGGCCATCCGTGCGCCCAGTCTTCACACTCTACCAGCACCGAGTCAACGACAGTCTGACCATGCACCAGGCCGCGGTGCAGTTCAGGGGAGGGCGTGGTGAGTTACGCCGCTTCCGGTTCGTGGGAAGAGCCATGCCTACGGAGAGGCATGCTATGCAGATGGCAGCCCGCGAGGCGATAGCTCGTCTCAGGGATGTCCTTCCCGTGATGAAGACTCGTCGTTACCGTTATCTTCCATGCCATGTGCCTTACACCTGTCACTACGCATACTCCTGCCCCAGAGGAGAACGAGACGAGGCTTTTGAGATGCTCATTGAGTATCTCCGGGCCCTAGAGGCAGCCTTCGACAACCTGGTGGACGACTTCGTAGCTACCCGCATGGACTCAGTCCATGGCTGTGCTGCCAACAGGAGGGAGCTCCTACCCATCGCTCCGCCACCGACTTTTGTCTCGTCATCAGCATCTTTTACACCTACTCGTCGCCTGCCTTCTACCGAAGAATTTAACCAAGTCATTGCACCCACTCCAGCGCGCACTACACCAACCTTCGCGCCCACTCCTGTACGTGTTGCTCCGCCCCTGGCGACCGCTCCGCCCGCTCTGCGCAACACTACACGTATGGAGCCCATTAGCGAGGAGGAGGTCGAGTCCCCAACCTCGCTACGCCTCGCCCTCGGCAGGGCAAGGGAGGTCGTCAACATTTCTGCCTGAGTACGCTTAGCTGCCGTGTGTTGTACCGCTTTGTAAGATATGTGCATAGGCTGGGAGAAGTAGCCTGTTTTCGCATCATGTAGGATCTGGAGAAGTGCACTAGCCTTAATAACATGTCAGGATTAGGTACGCATATCCTGAGTGATGTACTGTATAATTACCGCCCGCGTGTAAGATGTGTAATGAGCAGTC
>NW_021306997.1:0-734 GCF_002162155.2 Triticum dicoccoides
CGTATCCGGATTCGTCTCGTTGTTCTGATCAACTTTCATGTAGAAAGTATTTTCATCCGAGTTACGGATTAAAAGATATGATTTTCTAAAGATTTAATCATTTTCTGATTTTAATTATTTATTTAAATTCAACATTATCCAAAACAGTATTTGCTGACGTCATCATGACGTCAGCATGACGTCAGCAGTCAACAGAGGTGTTGACTGGTCAACTGACGTGTGGGTCCCACTAGTCATTGACTGTTTAGTCTAATTAGTGTTTAACTAATCTAACTACTGTTTAATTAAACTAATTAGTTAGTTAGGTTAATGTAATTATGATTAATTAACTTAATTAATTCCTTAATTAATTAATTAATTAAATTATTATTATCTATTTATTTATTTTATTTATTTTATATATTATTTTTAATTCCTTTTTTTTAACAAAACGTTCTGGGGCTGGGGTGTGGGACCCCACATGTCATTGGCCTAAGTGCCTTAGCGGGCGCACGGTTACGGGTGCCGAGTGGGTCGGGCGACGAGCGCCAGCCCGACGAGGCGCCGCGGGGCAGCGGGCGTGCGGCCTGGCTCCGACGAC
Organism: Triticum dicoccoides; assembly: GCF_002162155.2. NCBI lineage: Eukaryota > Viridiplantae > Streptophyta > Magnoliopsida > Poales > Poaceae > Triticum > Triticum dicoccoides. The sequence goes on from NW_021306997.1 coordinate 581, forward strand.
CGGAGCAGGGCGGCGCGGTTGGCTGAGAGGATCGCCGTCGTGGACGGCTGACGTAGCGGGAGTGGGATGAGGCGTCGGACGACGACGGCGCCCCGGGCGGACGCGGCCAGGAGCCGCAGGGCAGAGACGGCGGTGGGAGTCGGCAGCAGGGGCG
>NW_021306998.1:0-604 GCF_002162155.2 Triticum dicoccoides
CTAAGCATTTACTAAAAATAAACTAGTTATATTAATTCAACTAGTTCAACTAAGCATTTAATTACTAAAAATAAACTAGTTCTATATATTAATTCAACAAGTTCAACTAAGCATTTACTAAAAATAAACTAGTTCTATATATTAATTCAACTAGTTCCACTAAGCATTATATTTACTAAAAATAAACTAGTTATTACATTAATTCAACTAGTTCAACTAAATATTAACATATTTCTAATTCATCGATGATAACATTTCAAACATTCTAAAAATAAACTAGATATAGTTCTAATTCATCTAAACATTAGAAAACAGAAAATAAGTAAAAAAAAAATGTGTGTGTAGTGTGTGTGTATATGTGTGTACGTACATGTGTAGTGTACGTGTAGTGTGGTGTGTTTGTGTGTGTCTGTGTGTATGTGTGTGTGTAGTGTGTGTGTGTGTGTGTGTGCGTGTGTGTGTGTAGTGTGCGTGTGTGTGTGTGTATGGAGCGGGCCGGGCGCGTACAGGCGGGCGGCGACGACGGGCGGCGGGGGCCGGTGACGGCGACGAGACGGGCGGCAGCGGCCGGGGACGGCGACGAGACGGCCGGGCTGGCGGCGGC
>NW_021306999.1:0-1417 GCF_002162155.2 Triticum dicoccoides
GCGAGAGTAGTACTAGGATGGGTGACCTCCTGGGAAGTCCTCGTGTTGCATTCCCTTTTTAATTTTGAGAGGGAGCGGCCAAAGCAATGTACAATCGTCCTTGTAGTGGAGCTGGGAGGGGCAAGGATAAGGGACGAAGACCGGGGTAACATGTCAGATGCGATCATACCAGCACTAAAGCACCGGATCCCATCAGAACTCCGAAGTTAAGCGTGCTTGAGCGAGAGTAGTACTAGGATGGGTGACCTCCTGGGAAGTCCTCATGTTGCATTCCCTTTTTAATTTTTTTCGCGCCGCTTGCAAAACAAAACGCACGTGTAAGTAATATATTTACCGTGTTTTATTATTTTGCACGAGTGCGGTAAGTCATAGCTGGGTGCTCACGATTCACGAGTCCAGCGTCGGCGTTGTGGCGCGGCAAGCGTGCACTGGTGCGGTTGAGAGGGAGGGGTGGAAACCGCGTTAAACTCGTCTCCGTAGTTGAGAGGGAGCGGCCGAAGCAATGTACAATCGTCTTTGTAGTGGAGCTGGGAGGGGCGAGGATAAGGGACGAAGACCGGGGTAACATGTCGGATGCGATCATACCAGCACTAAAGCACCGGATCCCATCAGAACTCCGAAGTTAAGCGTGCTTGGGCGAGAGTAGTACTAGGATGGGTGACCTCCTGGGAAGTCCTCGTGTTGCATTCCCTTTTTAATTTTTTTCGTGCCGCTTGCAAAACAAAACGCACGTGTAAGTAATATATTTACCGTGTTTTATTATTTTGCACGAGTGCGGTAAGTCATAGCTGGGTGCTCACGATTCACGGGTCCAGCGTCGGCGTTGTGGCGCGGCAAGCGTGCACTGGTGCGGTTGAGAGGGAGGGGTGGAAACCGCGTTAAACTCGTCTTCGTAGTTGAGAGGGAGCGGCCAAAGCAATGTACAATCGTCTTTGTAGTGGAGCTGGGAGGGGCACGGATAAGGGACGAAGACCGGCGTAACATGTCGGATGCGATCATACCAGCACTAAAGCATCGGATCCCATCAGAACTCCGAAGTTAAGCATGCTTGGGCGAGAGTAGTACTAGGATGGGTGACCTCCTGGGAAGTCCTCGTGTTGCATTCCCTTTTTAATTTTTTTCGCGCCGCTTGCAAAACAAAACGCACGTGTAAGTAATATATTTACCGTGTTTTATTATTTTGCACGAGTGCGGTAAGTCATAGCTGGGTGCTCACGATTCACGGGTCCAGCGTCGGCGTTGTGGCGCGGCAAGCGTGCACTGGTGCGGTTGAGAGGGAGGGGTGGAAACCGCGTTAAACTCGTCTCCGTAGTTGAGAGGGAGCGGCCAAAGCAATGTACAATCGTCTTTGTAGTGGAGCTGGGAGGGGCAAGGATAAGGGACGAAGACCGGGGTAACATGTCGGATGCGATCATAC
>NW_021307000.1:0-4645 GCF_002162155.2 Triticum dicoccoides
GCGGCATCCCGGGCGGCGTTGAGGTCGGGGGCGGGGCCGACGTTGAATCTGGGGTCGGGGGCGGCGTGGGGAGAGCGCGCGGCGGCCGAGGGGCGGCGGCGGTGAGGCTGAGGGCGGCATCGGGCGGCGGCGGTGAGGAGACGACGGCGAGGGCGAGGGACGATTTGGGGAACAATTGGTGGCCGGGGGCGGGGTGGGGGGAAACCGCTGTTTAAGTGAAACGTAACGGCAACGCGTTTCCGAAAACGCGCTATAGCTAAGTTAGCTATAGCGCGTTTACTGAAACCCGCTACTGCTATTCCTTTCTTCTTTTTCCCCCTTTTTTCTTTTATTTTTCTTTACATTTTATTTTTTCCCTTTCTCCTTTTTCTATTTCTTTCATTTTCATTTACTTTTCTACTTGTTTTTCACTTTATTTTATTTCTGTTAGCAGCAACGCTTTACATGTAAGCGCGCTGCAGCTAAGGAGATTAGCAGTAGCGTCGGGCAATTATACGCGCTACTGCTAGGTTGGGCTAGCCATGTACGCCCAGTTCAAACATAGCAGCAGCGCTTTTCGCTAGTACGTGCTACTGCTAAAGTCACAGCAGTAGCGCGGTTTATTTACGCGCGCTGCTACTAAGTAGCAGCAACGCTTGATTTTGTACAGCGCTACTGGTAAAATTCTGTGTATAGGCTTTTCCCTAGTAGTGAGACTCCAAGACTCCGAAGCGCCGGCACCTATCAACACCTCCAAGAAGGATCGCGACGATGACGACGCTGCTGCCAAGGGTTTCCCTCGGTGCACGACGAGGCGAGATGAAGGGTAGCCCGACGCCCTCCCGGAAGGTAGGGTGGCACCCATAGGCGTCACCGCGCCGGTGTTGGCCATGCCGACAGGGGTTTCCCCCGATCCCAACCCGCACCTCGGGCGCCCCGGAGCTTGCCGCCAAACCAATCACCACCGTGCGCCAACGCGGTCATGAGGCCCCCCGCCGTCTCACCACGGCACCGCGAAGTGAGGACAGCACGACGAAGAATCAGAGCCGGGACAAGGGCATCGGCACTGTCGGCACGCGGGAGGGCCCCACCTCCACCGTCCGCGACGGTAGCCGTCCGGACGCAATAGCAGGAGCACACCAGGCCCATGGGCCCACAGGCCCGACCGAGCCCTCATGGGCCCGTAAAGCTCCCGCCTTCGCGCTGCTGCTCCCACCTTCATAAGGCATAGTATCATACGTTGATATCATAGATGACCTTATTTATTGTCATGCAAGATACATAGTAGTATATTATTTAATATGATACTGTATCGTGTCATGATATCCAATCATCTATTTCCTCGTTTAATTGTGTGTCACCGGAACAAAAATGTCTAGTTGGTATGCATGATACTTTCATTGTGACCAACCTTGGCGTGGGTTGACGGCGATCCTTTATCGAACATCACGTTAAGAAGATAATGCGTGGTAATTTTCCGATGATAATCATGGCCTTAGCGGGGCACTGATAGCTCGCAGTGTAGTATATTGGGTGCCTAAACTTGCCACTAACAGACACTCGCGATGGAAGCATGGGATTCAGGTGGTGGCGTCTTCTCTCCCTCTGCGATTAATGGCTCCGTGACTAGCTATTCCTTGGTGTGTCTATGGTTTTCAGCTTGCGTCGTTATTATGTCTGGATCTTATGTGCTTACATCATTTTCAGTGATTGCAACTGCTCAACAAGGATCAATGTTGCTGTTTTTTTGTTTCCTTTTTTGTTTTTATCTGCCTAGGCATAGCGTTGATCTTTCATGGCTTTCCTACTTGCCCCCGTGATTCTTTGTGTGTTGGTGTTGGTTGTGTCCATTCTAGCTATGCTCAGGCCGAGACTGGATATATGCTCATTATCTTTTCTATCCCCTTCATTATGAGTTAATAAAAATGCCTTTTTTCAAAAATTAATTATTCGGTCCACAATTACACAAATTATGCGTTGACGTGAAACTATGATAAGTGGCTTGTTAACAAATTTGCAGAAAAGGAGAAGTACTAATATTTTTCTCAGCAAGAGTTATACAGCCGGTTGGATCAAATACCTTCTGATCATGCATTCTTGATGCAGGTGCAAGCAGGAGGCATGCAATAAGCATGGATATGTTGTTGCGTACTGAGGTGGCTATTTGTAGCTTCTGAACCACGGACCCTGCAAGCATGAACCACACTATTTCAGTGTGCAAGCATCCGAGTAATCGAAAACGTCCAACTATGCATCTGATGGCATCCCTGCCTTCCCGCGGCGCCTCCCAAGCACCTTTGTGGTCTTCTTGCCCGAGGAGCAAAATCACGGTGATGGCCATGGCTTCCACGGCCAAGTGAGTTCTGAACCAAGGAAGATTCATATGCCTATCTTTTCCTTTCATTGACCTTTACTTTGTCTTGGATATCAAGGGATGGAGTTCCCGGAAAGGCCTTCAGTCCTCGCAAGGCGCCTCACAGAGACCGAGTCGCCCACTCATTGCCACCTGAAAAGAGAGAGATTTTTGAATCGCTTAACAGTTGGGCAGAGGACAACATTCTGGTGCTCTTGAAGCCGGTTGAAAGATCCTGGCAGCCACAGGACTACCTGCCAGACCCTTCCTCGGATAGATTTTATGATGAAGTCAAGGAGCTGAGGGAGCGAGCCGAGGAGATCCCCGATGAATACTTGGTATGTCTGGTTGGAGACATGGTCACTGAGGAAGCACTCCCTACCTATCAGAAAATGCTCAATATCCTTGATGGTGGTGTCCGCGACGAGACTGGCAGCAGCCCAACCAGCTGGGCTGTCTGGACGAGGGCATGGACGGCCGAGGAGAACCGACACGGCGATCTCATGAACAAGTATATTTATCTCACTGGGAGAGCTGATATGAGGCAGGTGGAGAAGACCATACAGTATTTGGTTGGTGCTGGAATGGTAAGCACTTGTGTCTGATTGTGCCACCCTTCTTTGTCAGAGCTTCCATTTTCCTTGATTGATTGTTTTATTGCTCACTTAAATAAAGGGAAGGGAACACAAATTTGTCATTGTCAAAATGATATTACTTCGTTCATCCCATGTGTTGGCAACCTTCAGCAGCATCCAGTTTGTTGTAACTACCCTGTGTTGTTCTTACTTGTTGTAGGATCCAAAAACCGAGGCCAATCCCTATGAGTTTTTCATTTACACGTCTTTCCAAGAGAGGGCAACCTTCATATCTCACGGCAACACTGCAAGGCACGCCAGGAAGTACGGGGACCAAAAGCTGGCCCAGATATGTGGCACCATCGCGGCCGACGAAAGGCGCCATGAGCTTGCCTATACCAAGATAGTGGAGAAGCTCTTCGAGGTCGATCCCGACTACACGGTCCTGGCCTTCGCCAGCATTATGAAGAAGAAGATCACGATGCCCGCCCACCTGATGTATGATGGGCAGGAGGACAACCTGTTTGAGCACTTCAGCGCGGTGGCACAGCGGCTTGGCGTCTACACCGCCATGGACTACGCCGACATCCTCGAGTTCCTGGTCCAGAGGTGGAACGTCGCCGGCCTCACTGGGTTGTCCGGGGAAGGGCGGCGCGCTCAGGATTACCTCTGTTCCCTAGGACCAAGGTTTAGGAAGCTGGTGGAGGGAGCTCAGGGGAGCGGGAAGCAGTTGCCGGTTGTTCCTTTCAGCTGGATCTATGGCCGGCAAGTGCAGCTTTGAGTAAGATTTCAAGACACGAGTGTATATTATATACCATTCTCTTTCTTTCTACTTCTCTTCAAAATCTGTAATAATTGTTGAGTAATGTAAAGTTGTAAACACATCTACACTCCATATGCCAAATAAGCTTAAAATGACATAATTATACGAACACATCCTTCTATGTATTCTTTTTTATTGTGGTCTCCTTGAGCTCCTTGATAGTTTTCTGCTGCGCAAGCAGCCGTCAATGTTGCATTTGCCGTTCTCTTCGTTGGTGAAGATGAAGTAGGTCAGGCACCTCACCGCTTCTTGAGCGTGAGGTCCCTGCTCTACTTCATCTTCCCCAACGTCAAAATTCCCTTGTTATTCTGATTGATATCGTCTCGAACAATATGAGTGCAATCCTGTATATAGACAAATCTTAGCGGTAAAAAGGGAGATATGTACAAGACAATTACCGTGGTTATTAAAAAATAAGGCAAGACTATTCTCAATATGCATTAACAGCAGGTGAACTTGAGAATGCTTTGCGATATGGTCGTAGAAATCAATCTTAAATTCTTGCATAGAATACTACTTTCCCCGTCCCATAATATAAGAATGTTTTTTGCCACCTGTTTTCTCGACCACGTACCTTATCACAATGACGCACGTGTACGTCGCCTCTGCCCAGAATGGGCACCAGTTTCGACGCCCCTCTGCCGTTGCTCCTTCCTCCTGCTACCGCGAGAGGTACGAGACACGCCCGAGAGAGGAGGTGGGGCTCGGAGGCCGGTGATGGGGATCAAGGAGATGGGTGTGTTGTGAAGTCAGGGGAGGCAGAACGCTGGCGGCTGAGGCATGGAGGCTGAGTGGATTAGGGTTGGGTTTCGTTGTTTTATAGGGTAGGAGTAAGACTAGGGTTGGGTTTCGTTGTTCTATGGCGGCTGCTCTTTTGAGCCCGGCCCATTTACTATTTCTGCTATCCTTTTTTTT
>NW_021307001.1:0-1413 GCF_002162155.2 Triticum dicoccoides
TTGTTCCTCAAGGTTTCCTCGCCAACCTTCAAGTTTCTCCTACCTTGGAAGACCAGATTCGCCAAGCCCAGCTTCTTGATGATATGGTGAAGAAGGTGAAGATTGGTATTGCAAAGAGTCAGTCCAAGTACAAGTGCTACCGACTTGATGACAAGGACACTCTCTTCTTCGAGGATCGAATTGTTGTGCCCAAAGGTGAACTTCGTAAGGTGATCATGAACGAGGCTCACAACTCTCTCCTCTCCATCCACCCTGGTAGTACGAAGATGTATCAGGACCTCAAGCAAGCTTATTGGTGGACTCGAATGAAGCGCGAGATCGCTCAATTCGTGAACGAGTGTGATGTCTGCAGAAGAGTGAAGGCAGAACACCAAAGGCCAGCAGGTCTCCTCCAACCTCTTGCCATTCCAGAATGGAAGTTTGACCACATTTAAATGGACTTCGTGACTGGGTTTCCAAAGTCCAAGCGTGGCAATGATGCTATATTCGTCGTCATCGACAAGCTCACCAAAGTGGCTCATTTTCTGCCTATCAAAGAGTCAATCACTGCAGCTCAATTGGCGGAACTCTATACCTCTCGCATTGTCTCTCTGCACGGTATTCCTCAAGTGATATCTTCAGACCGTGGTAGCATCTTTACCTCCAAGTTTTGGGATTCTTTTCAGAAGGCCATGGGCACCAACATCCGCTTCAGCACAGCTTTCCATCCTCAAACAAGCGGTCAAGTCGAGCGTGTCAATCAGCTTCTTGAAGATATGCTCAGGGCTTGTGTGATCTCCTTCGGCATGAAGTGGGAGGACTGTCTTCCTTATGCTGAATTCTCATACAACAACAGCTTTCAAGCAAGTTCGGGCAAAGCCCCTTTTGAAATTCTATATGGCAGGAAGTGCCGTACCCCTCTCAACTGGTCTGAAACCGGTGAACGTCAGCTGCTGGGCAATGACCTAATCACAGAGGCAGAAGAAATGTGCAAGGTCATTCGTGATAACCTCAAAGCAGCCCAGTCCCGCCAGAAGAGCTACTATGATAGTAAGCACCGTGATCTGGCTTTCGAGATCGGAGATCACGTTTACCTCCGCGTCTCTCCTATGAAAGGTACTCGTCGCTTCGGTATCAAAGGGAAGCTTGCCCCTAGATACGTGGGACCTTTCAAGATTGTCAGCAAGAGAGGCGACCTCGCCTATCAACTCGAGCTTCCTTCAAACTTTGCAAATGTTCATGATGTGTTCCATGTCTCTCAGCTTCGAAAGTGCTTCAAGACTCCTGACCGCACCGTCAACTTCGAGGACATTGAGCTCCAAGAAGATCTCTCCTATCGTGAGCACCCAGTTGCTATTCTTCAAGAGACTGAACGCAAGACTCGCAACAAGTCAATCAAATTTCTCAAAGTTAAGTGGTCTCACCATTCCGACC
>NW_021307002.1:0-826 GCF_002162155.2 Triticum dicoccoides
TCGAAAACGCATTTTTCGAAAAATTTTCTGGCTATCCTATTTTTAGGAGTTTCTGAGTGTTTTGAGACAGGTGCCATTATAGGAAGTTTTTTTTGACCCGTTTCCAGTTTTTGGGTCCGGGCAGTCAAAAAAAAAAATTGGTCAAAAAAATTTCGTGCCCATCCTGTCAGTTTGAGTTAAGAAGAGTTTTGAGACACTCGCCATTATAGTGATTTTTCGCAAAAAAAAAAAAGCAGCGCAAAAAAAGAAGAGCGCAAAAAAAATGAGCGAAAAATAATTCCAGAGTGTGCTTTTCCCTTGTTTACGTGCCGCGCCGTGATTTTGTTAGTGTTCTAGGCTCGCGTCTCTAGCACAGTCTAGCCTAGGACCAGCACAGTACCGTCGTTGAGCGTTTATTCAACTTTGCATCTCTGAATTGATTATTGCTGACCCTTTTTGCTACCATATTATAAGCCTTCCCAGCTCCACATACATCTACGTCGTGCGTTTGACTCTCCCTGGTAATCGCTCTATCCAAGCTTTGAGAGTTTTTGACTACAACGGTTGCCGATCACCGCCTGCTGCTGGGTAAGAACTGGTAAGAATTTGAGATTTGCTTGACGGATTTGTGACACCCACCAACACCACTTGTTCGTAGTCTGTAGGATCATATTCTTGTGTGTTTCTATTGCTGCTAACCATGCCAGGATCACAAGCCGACGAGATTGACTGGGAGAATTTATCGAACAAGGAGCTTCATGATAAGTTTCAGCAAATGATGACTGAACAGGTGCAAGATGTGCTGAACAATTTTGAAGAGGCCATGGAGAAGATCACTGGCTTTGAG
>NW_021307003.1:0-1317 GCF_002162155.2 Triticum dicoccoides
TCATATACGTGTGCCAAAAGGCGCAAACGGTCCCGGGCTAAGGTAAGGCGACACCCGTGGGAATACCGTGCGTGAGGCCGCAAAGTGATATGAGGTGTTACATGCTAGATCGATGTGGCATTGAGTCGGGGTCCTGACAGCGTTGGTATCAGAGCTTGACTGCCTGTAGGATTACCAAGCCAAACTGGTCGAAGTTGAGTCTAGAAATTCTTTAGTTATATAAGGGAATTGATTGTGGGATGGAACGTAAGGCTCTTTTTACTCCTTATACCTCATGGCCTTCTGATCTGAGTCATCATCTTCTCTTTTACGGGGGTTAAGAACTAGGCTATCTCTTCTTTCTATCAGGATCACGTGTTACTAATCCGTAGACTTATAAGATTGTTGATTCAAGCCCCAGTTCAGTTCCTACTATCTTCCGTATGTTAATTGTTGATCTCGAAACCTTGATATTGTGCTTCTGAGTGGTTATGCCACCATTTTTGTGAATGTCTCAAATCTTTTCTGAGCATTTACAGCCGTTATGCTGTCCGAGTCATCCCAGGTTTCTAAGTAATCTGATGCATTTGCAAATCCTTTCTTCCCGGTTCAATGTTCCCATGGGCCAGATTAACCACACTGATCAGTGAGTTGAGGTACTCCATTACCTTGACATATATGTTGGAGATATTATTATGACCCTAGGTGTCTTAGGGCATCATCTAGTAATTTAGCCATGATTTGTGTTCCCAGTGTGATGATTCTGGCCATCATTCTCGAAAGCATCCCGTGATGCTACTTAGTAATAGGTATTCTGTTCCTGGGTTCTTGAACCCGAGATTCACTCTACCCACTTCATGTTGATAGTAATTACTAGTGCCTTTAGGATATTAGTAACCTTTGCGATAGTCCTTGAAGTCCGTGGTATCTTCTTCTTCCAAATACCATGAACTACTTATGGCAGAAGTTCCTCGTTGAACTGAAATATCACAACAGGATTATTCTTGAGGAGTTCTCCATTCATAAATCGTGACTCTGCCAGTTCTACCTTTCTGCATGGGTTATCCGGAAGAAATATGTTGAACTTGGTTCGACATACTAATCTATGCATCCACAACTCAGAAAATTATATGTTCCTTTGAGTTGTTCTCTTTAGTTGCATTCTGACCCTCGTCTATCAATTGATAGTCAAGAGTATGCGTGCGTTCGTTTATCGATGCCTATTACTCTTGTGGTCTGTCAAGCCATTCTATCGCAGAATGACTAGGAGAAACAAACTCCAGTACCTCTTCCATATCCAGGATTGGGTCAAAGAAGTTGTGCTCCGCAGATCAAATT
>NW_021307004.1:0-1264 GCF_002162155.2 Triticum dicoccoides
TCATATACGTGTGCCAAAAGGCGCAAACGGTCCCGGGCTAAGGTAAGGCGACACCCGTGGGAATACCGTGCGTGAGGCCGCAAAGTGATATGAGGTGTTACATGCTAGATCGATGTGGCATTGAGTCGGGGTCCTGACAGCGTTGGTATCAGAGCTTGACTGCCTGTAGGATTACCAAGCCAAACTGGTCGAAGTTGAGTCTAGAAATTCTTTAGTTATATAAGGGAATTGATTGTGGGATGGAACGTAAGGCTCTTTTTACTCCTTATACCTCATGGCCTTCTGATCTGAGTCATCATCTTCTCTTTTACGGGGGTTAAGAACTAGGCTATCTCTTCTTTCTATCAGGATCACGTGTTACTAATCCGTAGACTTATAAGATTGTTGATTCAAGCCCCAGTTCAGTTCCTACTATCTTCCGTATGTTAATTGTTGATCTCGAAACCTTGATATTGTGCTTCTGAGTGGTTATGCCACAATTTTTGTGAATGTCTCAAATCTTTTCTGAGCATTTACAGCCGTTATGCTGTCCGAGTCATCCCAGGTTTCTAAGTAATCTGATGCATTTGCAAATCCTTTCTTCCCGGTTCAATGTTCCCATGGGCCAGATTAACCACACTGATCAGTGAGTTGAGGTACTCCATTACCTTGACATATATGTTGGAGATATTATTATGACCCTAGGTGTCTTAGGGCATCATCTAGTAATTTAGCCATGATTTGTGTTCCCAGTGTGATGATTCTGGCCATCATTCTCGAAAGCATCCCGTGATGCTACTTAGTAATAGGTATTCTGTTCCTGGGTTCTTGAACCCGAGATTCACTCTACCCACTTCATGTTGATAGTAATTGCTAGTGCCTTTAGGATATTAGTAACCTTTGCGATAGTCCTTGAAGTCCGTGGTATCTTCTTCTTCCAAATACCATGAACTACTTATGGCAGAAGTTCCTCGTTGAACTGAAATATCACAACAGGATTATTCTTGAGGAGTTCTCCATTCATAAATCGTGACTCTGCCAGTTCTACCTTTCTGCATGGGTTATCCGGAAGAAATATGTTGAACTTGGTTCGACATACTAATCTATGCATCCACAACTCAGAAAATTATATGTTCCTTTGAGTTGTTCTCTTTAGTTGCATTCTGACCCTCGTCTATCAATTGATAGTCAAGAGTATGCGTGCGTTCGTTTATCGATGCCTATTACTCTTGTGGTCTGTCAAGCCATTCTATCGCAGAATGACTAGGAGAAACAAACTCCAGTA
>NW_021307005.1:0-1850 GCF_002162155.2 Triticum dicoccoides
TCCCCCCTGCTGGCCACCTCCTGCTTCCTCCTCTCGCCCTCGATGCCCCGGACGAAGCCACGCAGCTGCCCCGCACCGCTCTCACTCTCCCTCGCCCGCCTCCTCTCCCCCTGCTCTCTCTCCCTCTCACCCGAGAACCACCGCCGCCGCCGACGAGAACCACCACGGCCACAGCCACTCCCTCGCCCCTCGGTTGTGCCCACGAGCTCCGCGACGTCGTCCTCGACCCCCCTCACCGAACCACGCCCCGCTGGAAGCCCTGCAGCGTCGACTTCGAGCTCTTCTTCAACCTTCGGCCGCCGGTGACCTCGTCTTCGATTCGCGCCGTCTAGGTCGTCCCCAGGCCCACTGAGCTGCGCTTCGACCTCCCAGTGAGCTCCTCCGTCGTTTCCCCCTATCCCCACGGCCTAGCGCTCGTTGTAGCACCACTTCCCATGATGCCTGAAGCACACCGCCGCACGAACTCGTCGCCGACGAGGCTCCGGTGGCCAATCGGCCCCGTGCATATGCCCGTTGGCTTTGTGGGAGCCTGCAGAACGCGTAGTTGCTACCCGTTGTTCCTCCCGTGCACGGTGGCGCCGTTTCCATCGGCGCCCGAGCTCCGGCGACCGCCAAAGTCGTCGCCGGCGACGTCTCCGGCCACCCCGAGCTCAACCATCACCACCAAGAGCTGCGGCTCGTTCCCAGGAGCTCGTAGATGCTCTCCGCCTCCCGTTTGGTGGCCGTAACGTGCAAATGCACTTCCTCCGCCGCGCTCGGCCTCGCCGGCGGCTAAACGCCGGCGAGATGACCGGGTTTGACCCCCCCAGGGTCGCTGACCAGTGGGCCCGACCCCCCCTAACCTTTTAATTAAATTAAATTAACCCCTGTTAACCCCCCTGTCACTGACGTGTGGGTCCCACACGTCAGGTTTGACCCTGGACAGCCGCGTTGACCCGCTGACATCGTGCTGACGTCATGCTGACGCAATATATAATTTCTGGAATTAAAATAATTCAGAAAATCCAGAAAATGATTTAAACTTCAAAAATTCATAACAATTCAACCGTAGCTCAGATTTAAATAATTTATATATGAAAAATTATCAGAAAAATGCAACCTTTCCATCTGTACTAGTTTCATGCATGAAAAACCAACTTATACATGCTGAATATGGGAAAACACATTATGGCATATATAAGAGACCTAATTTAGAAATGCATTTGAACCTTTGGTTCAAATGGACTTCAAACCAAATGTTTACTAGTTGCATTAGCTCAAACAGCATCACATCTACATGCCATGCTCATGCATCATATTGTTGCATATGATTGTGTTTTGATTGCCGGCACCGTTCGTTCTCGATAGGTCCTACTCCGGAGACGTTCCAGAGTACATGTCTGTGAAGCAGTGCCTCCCTTGTTGATTTACCAGGCAAGCAAACCCCCTTGTTCATTTCGATAAAACCCTACTCTCTCGCTCCTGCTCTCAGTTATTGCATTAGGACAACAACGATTCATATGCTACTTTGTGCTGCGGTAGTTGAACCCATTCCTCTGCATGACCTGTCATTGCCACAGTAAATAGTTGAAACCCACTAGCATGTGTAGGAGTTGATTGAAGCCACTGATGTGTTCCTACCATGCTATGCCTGCTATTGCTTAGAGTTGTGTCAGGTCTGGTTCATTGGGAATGAATTGGAGTGTCACGATATGTTCTGATGCTGAGGGTGAAGTGTGTGAACACGATTTGGTAAAGGTAGCGGTGAGAGGCCATGTAGGAGTACATGGTGGGTTGTCTCATTGGAACCGTCCTTAAGCACTGAGTTCTATGTATGTTGTCCAATGACTCGATACTACCACACATTGGAA
>NW_021307006.1:0-1164 GCF_002162155.2 Triticum dicoccoides
TTTTTGGCTTTAGATTTTATGAACTATGCAAGTTACTCATCTATTCATGTGTCATATATGCAAAAATCAAGGGAAGTAAAAATGGATGACATATACATATACAACATGTACACCTTGTCTCTTTTGTTAGCCACATTTCAGATTAAGCAACGCCGAGGACGGCTTTATTTTCAAGAAGGGGAGGATGATGAGGACATGACTACCTTGGATATGACCAAAAATATTGCATATATGCATATTTGTCAGGTGATTTCTAGTGCAAACTATTCAATAATCTATTTATGTTATCCAGAACAAAAATACTTCACACACTCTTGTGTTTTGTCTAATTGCAGGTGTATGGGACATTTGTACAATCCACATATGAAGATAAGGAAGAAAGAGATGTTTATTTGCTGTCCAAAAAGTTCTCTCACGTCACTTTTGGCCCAAGAAAAGATAGAGTCCAAGTCTCTCACGTTCTGGATTCAGATTCGGACTGCAGAGACACAGCTGACTCAAAACGCACACAAGTTTTTCATACGGACTCCGAATTGGGTGATTCTTTTTTTGTTGGAAACTAGATTTCGTGCACTTTCCAACCCAATTGGAATCACCTTCAAATTCGTCCGGAGCGTTGAGTTGTGGACGAAACAATCTGATGCTGCAGCAGAATCCGAGTCAAACTACAAGTCCAAAGGTGTTACATCACCTCCACTTGGGCCCATTGGTCTTGTACGACCTAGATTTAGTTTTAGGATGCCTTGGGACGTCCTCCCACCTCCTTGGCCGCCACCCCTTGCTCCTATATAAGTAGATCCATCTAGTAGCTTTTCCTGGGGATTTGTTTAGTTAAAAGTTAGCCATTGCAACTTCGTGTACTTCGTTTGTGTCCAACGACCAGACCAAGACCGCTTACGGATCCCTACCTTTATCAATACTTCATATATATTCGCAATATTCAGATTGCTTTTATCATATTCTTGCTCGTTCTTCGATTGCTTGCAGGAATAGACCTTCGTGGTCAGGTTGATCGTGCTCCGGCGTGGTCAATAACCTCAGGAGATTGGTTTAGCGATTGCTAAGGCGCAACGTCGTGCACGTTTGTAGTCGGATCGTCAAAGTCGTCTCCACCAAATCGGTAGTATCATCTCATCGAAAGATCGGGACACCCCGCCTCTATCA
>NW_021307007.1:0-1372 GCF_002162155.2 Triticum dicoccoides
AGAGAATTGGTTTATCTGCTATAACAACTTATGGCTTTAGGATTTTTACACGATTCAAGTGCCCAGTATTTACGTTTTGAACCATTAAGTCTTTTGTAGGAGCCTTTGCTGGTAGAGTTGAGGAACATGAATGAAGCTAAGTTATAAGGTAAAGAACACAATCAATCATGTCCACTTAAACTGACAACCAAATGGAATCAGATGAACATGAACATGCAGGTGACCAGAAGCACATCACAATATCAAGCCATTGGTTTCATGTCTGGTACAAAGGCCATGAACCCAAAGTTGGAGAATTGCGGGAGGAGAAGAGCATTCTTACCACCATGTGCCCGTCTTTGTCGGCGGGAACATCCAAGGGCAGCGATGGCTTCTCAGACTAGTCTAAGGCATCATTCTCCTTGGCGTCCATGAGCTGTACCTGCACGTGCAACCTTGGTTGAATTCCACCACCGTTTAGTCAGACGAGAAGTGCACCATAGCTAAATACACACTAGAGTCTTACCTTGTTTAAGCCATGGACGTTGTGGAACAGATGAAGAGGAGGATGGCCACGGCGGAGACAAGGGTGGCAGCCGAACACCCCAATCTACTAGTGACGCAGAGTTGTCGATGACATGAAAAACTCTAACATCCTCTTCAGTCTGTCAGGGCAATCAAAATAGTACACACGTAAGCAAAACTAGGTTTGGATAAGTGCACAAGCAAGAACAATATATGTTCTTATTAGAGAAGAACTAGACCACAATAAAACAGTCATTCATGATCTGCAACTATGCAAAAGTAAACACAGGATAAAATCTAAGCTACAATAGAAAATGGGGAGCATCCAACATCAATGACCATATGGAATGAGCCATTTGACCATCTTTGGCGTATTGTGATTGTTATTGACTAGTTAAGCATATTTAGCATCACAGCAACCTAAAGCCTACCTATGAAACACACTGATAGCCAGGACAAGAATATGAGCTACAACAACATTAGATATTTGTAAGCCTTAACAGAATATTAATGGTTGCAATAAACCATGCCAACATATGCAAGCAAAAAGGAAAGTTATTGGCAGATAACCACAAGCACAGAACAATATCAAGTCAATGTCCATGGCTGGCACTAAGGCCATGAACCCAAAGTGGGAGAAGTGAGGGGAGGAGAAGAGTCTTCTTACCACCAAGCACCCGTATCCGTTGGCGGCAGCACCCGAGGACGGCGATGGCTTCTCAGACTGGTCTAAGGCATCATTCTCCTTGACGTCGACGAGTTGTACCTGCACGTGCAACCCTGACTAAATTCCACCACTGTTTAGTCAGCCGAGAAGTGCACAATAGCTGAATACACACTGGAGTCTTACCTTACTTTAGCCATGTAC
>NW_021307008.1:0-722 GCF_002162155.2 Triticum dicoccoides
TGTTTAAATAATAACAGTAATATTTTTTTATAAGACAGTAGCATTTAAAAAGCTGTTTGATACTTATTTTTTTATAAGACGGTGCGCGGGGTGCGGGGGGTCGGCGGCGGCGGTTGAGTAGGGGAATCGAGGGTGCGGGGGGTCGGCGGCGGCGGTCGGTGGACTGGGGGGGTGCTCGGCGGCGAGGGGGACCGGATCTGGCGAGGTGGGATAGCGATCGAGATGGAGGGGGCTGGGATCGAGATCAAGTGTCCATGAAATTTAAAAATATTCATGATAGTTCAAAAAGTACCCATGAAATACAATCGAGAAATGAAGGCTACGATTTAAATACAATCGATCTTAGCTAGCTATCTGTTCACAATCTTCTTGCCCTTCTTTTTCGCAAATGGAGTTCTTCTGTGGAACGGACGTCCTTTAGGTAGGGTGGTCCTGCTTCTTCTTGTGGTGTATGCTGCTACTTCATCATCGTCGTCATGTTCGATCCTCGGGTCGCCGTACTTGTCGAAGTCTTGCTCATTGGCTACTCCATCCATTCCGATGATCTTCCTTTTGCCTCTCCTCACGACAACACGACTGGGCTTTGGCGGGTCGGTAATGAAGAAGCATTGGTCCACTTGGGAAGCCAGTACCCATGGCTCATTTTTCGCGGTGACGTTTGCGCCCGCGGTCTTGGATTTGGCTTCGGGTATAACCATGGTGGTGAAATACCGGTCTTCTTT
>NW_021307009.1:0-1565 GCF_002162155.2 Triticum dicoccoides
CGAAGAAGGACACATGCCGGC
Source organism: Triticum dicoccoides (assembly GCF_002162155.2). Taxonomy (NCBI): domain Eukaryota; kingdom Viridiplantae; phylum Streptophyta; class Magnoliopsida; order Poales; family Poaceae; genus Triticum; species Triticum dicoccoides. Next base: position 22 of record NW_021307009.1, read on the forward strand.
CAGCCTAAGTGTTCCGGAGCAGTAGCAAGCTACCATGGCTCAGTGGAAACACTAGGAGACATTTCCCGGTAAGAGAGGCTACTAAGGATAAACAACTAGATAGTCAGATCCCACACATACCAAGCATTTCAACAACATACACACAATATGCTCGATATGTGCAGATACAACATGGCATCACAACATGACTCTACAACTCAAGTAATTATTCAATAGGCTCCGAGGAGCGAGATATTACAAACATGGGTCTCATGACCCAACACTCAGAGCATACAAATCAAAGCACAAACGGAAGCTATCATGTCTGAGTACAGACATCTATAAATGAAAAAGGCTGAGAAGCCTGACTATCTACCAGATCCTGCCGAGGGCACAAGATCGTAGCTGAGGTAACAAGCTAAACGTCGAAGTCCACGCGGAACTATTAGTGAGACTGAAGTCTCTCTGCAAAACATAAAATAGGCAAACGTGAGTACAAATGTACCCAGCAAGACTTACATCAGATCTATCTACATATGCATCATTATCAACAACGGGGGGTGGTGGAGTTTAACTGCAGCAAGCCAGCTTTGACTCGGTGGCTAACCTGATCTACGACTGCAAGTAACTCTTTTGAGGTGGCGCACACGAGTCCACATATTCACCATATCAATACACCACTATGGATCCGCTCCCGTCTCCCTACGAGAACGCCATCCATAGCACTCACGCTTATCTTGCATGTTTTAGAGTATCCACTTTCACTTGTCTATGAACTATGCAAGGGGTCCAAGTTTCCATATCCGAGGAATCCGGCTATTCGAATAGATGATGTTAACCCTGCAGGGGTGTACTTCTTCACACACGCTTTCGCCACTTATCGCCCTGTACACGTCATGTACCTCGGCAACCTTCAAGCGGAAACCGGGCGAGGGAGTCGGCCACGACCTGACTAACCGAACAAGTCTCTAGTCCAGGTTTATCGCCTATTCGGGTTCCATCCGCAAGGAGATCCGGCCGGGGTGTCGCTCACGGCCCCAAACGATGTGAGCAGGGTTCCCAAGCCCACCATCCGGGTGCCACTTGGTACACCGTGCCACTGTGCCTAGTCTGTCCCAAGCCCAACTGTATCGGGTGCCACTTGGTAGACTACTAACACTACCTACAAACACCAGAAACTAGTTGCAACTCCTGGACAGAGATCATGTTGATTAATAAGTCGAGAGGGGCACTTAAGCATTCCAATGTGTGGTAGTAGCTGATCATGGATCACAAACACAGAACTCAGTTCCTAAGGACGGCTGCAATGAGACAACCCACCATGTACTCCTACATGGCCTCTCACCGCTACCTTTACCAAATCGTGTTCACACACTTAGCTCACACCCATTGGGACATGTTCACACGCCTCTGATTCATCCCCGATGAATCAGACCTGACACAACTCTAAGCAGTAGCAGGCATGACAAACAAGCATGAATGAGTAGGCACAACAGGGCTCAAACAACTCCTACTCATGCTAGTGGGTTTCATCTATTTACTGTGGCAATGACAGGTCATGCAAA
>NW_021307010.1:0-930 GCF_002162155.2 Triticum dicoccoides
GCCAGCTGGTTGCAGACACGTACCATGCATGACACCTCTATTGAAGATGACTTGTACTTGCTGTCCCGGTTACCATCTTCGAATATAATGACTTTCAAAGGGTACGAGATAAATGGTAATACATTTTACACGATCGCCCAAGATAAGAAGAGCACCAACCAAAACAGTGGTGTCCGCTTTGATGCAGAAACCAAGACGGGAAAGGAAACATATTATGGTTATATACAGGACATATGGGAACTTGACTATCGACGTGGTTTGAAGGTCCCTTTGTTTTGGTGCAAATGGGTCAATATGATACAAGGCGGGGTGACGGAAGACCCGCAGTACGGAATGACAACAGTGGATCTCAACAATCTTGCGTATGCAAACGAACCATTCGTCCTAGCCAATGATGTGGCACAGGTTTTCTATGTGAAGGACATGTCTACCAAGCCAAGAAAAAAAAAAGATAAGGAAGTGAATGCATCGTATGATGAGCCAAAGTGGCACATAGTTCTTTCTGGGAAGAGAAACATCGTGGGAGTGGATGACAAGACAGACAAGTCAGAAGATTATGAAAAGTTTGATGAAATTGCTCCATTCACAGTGAATATTGACCCGAGCATCCCGTTAAATGATGAAGATTTTCCATGGTTACGGCGCAAAGGGACACACGCGAAGAAAAAATTTCACACCCAAAGATCTGGGATGTGATCGGCTTCACTATCATCACTTTCTTCTGTGTTTCACACCCAGAAGGGAATCTCTGTAATAGTTAGGGTAGTTAATTATGTGTTTTGGCATTTGAAACACGAATAAATTTTATGCGCAAACAAATTCTTTCATGCCTTTACTGATTTTTAAAGTTAAGTTATTCACAAACTAGTGATTCACACTAATTTCAAATAATTCAAAATTTAAACTATTCAAATTTGAAAACTACGGGCA
>NW_021307011.1:0-913 GCF_002162155.2 Triticum dicoccoides
GCTGAGCCATGGTAGCTTGCTACTGCTCTGGAACACTTAGGCTGGCCGGCATGTGTCCTTCTTCGTTCCTGTGTCTGTCCCTTCGGGGAAATGTCACGCTTTGAGTACCGGAGTCCTGTTAGCCCGCTACAGCCCGGTTTACCGAAGTCCTGCTAGCCCAGTGCTACAGCCCGGACCCACTTGCTGATGACCGACACGTTCGAAGCTGGGTCATGGATGCCTGTCCCTGTAAGTCTGTGCCACTTTGGGTTTACGACTAGTCATGTCAGCCCGGGCTCTTTATCATATGGATGCTAGCGACACTATCATATACGTGAGCCAAAAGGCGCAAACGGTCCCGGGCAAAAGTAAGGCGACACCCGTGGGGATACCGTGCGTGAGGCCGCAAAGTGATATGAGGTGTTACCGGCTAGATCGATGTGACATCGAGTCGGGGTCCTGACAGCGTTGGCATCAGAGCCGGACTGCCTGTAGGTTCTCCGAGCCAAACTGGTCGATGTTGAGTCTAGAAATTCTTTAGTTATATGTAGGGGAATTGTTTGTGGGTTGGAACGTAAGGCTCTTTTTACTCCTTTATCTTATGACATTCTGATCTGAGTCAGTCCATTCTTCTACCGGGGGTTAAGGAATTAGGATCTATTCTCTCTATCAGGATCACGTGTTACTAATCAGTAGTACCTTATAAGTTTGATGGATACAAGCCTAGTTCAGTTCTACTACCACATTATGTTGTTAGAATGGATTCAGAACTTTGATATGATGATGTTGAGTGTGTATGAAATCCTTTGTCAAATGTCTCAAAATCCTTCTTGAGCATTTACAGCTGTTATGCTGCCAAAATTTCGCTAGAAATTCTAATGCCTTTGCATTATGATTGTGCTTTCAGATGGCCACTCGCGACCTCAATCAAGTG
>NW_021307012.1:0-970 GCF_002162155.2 Triticum dicoccoides
TGATAAAGAATTATATGCTCTTGTTCGGACTTTAGAAACATGGCAACATTATTTATGGCCCAAAGAATTTGTTATACATTCTGATCATGAATCTTTGAAACATATTAAAAGTCAAGCTAAACTGAATCATAGACATGCTAAATGGGTTGAATTCATTGAGACTTTCCCTTATGTCATTAAACACAAGAAGGGAAAAGAAAATGTTATTGCTGATGCATTGTCTCGTCGCTATACTATGCTTTCACAACTTGACTTCAAAATATTTGGTTTGGAGACCATCAAAGATCAATATGTGCATGATGCTAATTTTAAAGATGTAATGCAGAATTGTAAAGAAGGAAGAATGTGGAACAAGTTTGTTGTTAACGATGGATTTGTGTTTCGTGCTAACAAGCTATGCATTCCAGCTAGCTCCGTTCGTCTTTTGTTGTTGCAGGAGGCGCATGGAGGAGGATTAATGGGACACTTTGGTGTGAAGAAGACGGAGGACGTACTTGCTACACATTTATTTTGGCCAAAGATGAGACGGGATGTTGAGCGTTTTATTGCTCGCTGCACTACTTGTCAAAAAGCTAAGTCACGACTCAATCCTCATGGTTTATATATGCCTTTGCCTGTACCTAGTGTTCCTTGGGAGGATATATCTATGGACTTTGTTTTAGGTTTACCTCGAACAAAGAAGGGGAGGGATAGCATATTTGTTGTCGTGGATAGATTCTCGAAAATGGCACACTTTATACCATGTCATAAAAGCGATGATGCTGTTAATGTTGTTGATTTGTTCTTTCGTGAAATTATTCGCTTGCATGGTGTGCCAAATACTATTGTTTCAGATCGTGATACTAAATTTCTTAGCCACTTTTGGAGATGTTTATGGGCTAAGTTGGGGACTAAACTGCTTTTTAGTACTACTTGTCACCCCCAAACTGATGGACAAACTGAAGTAGTCAATAGAACGTTGTCTACTATG
>NW_021307013.1:0-1298 GCF_002162155.2 Triticum dicoccoides
TTCAGTTTTCTAAAAAACAAAAGAAAATGATAAAAACTTCAAAAATGAAAATCCTTCGAGATGTAGTTATGTTACTACATCTACTAGTTAGGAAAATTAAAAAACTTAAATTTGGACATGTTTTGCAAAAAAAGTGTTATGAAAAAGTAAAACGGTCATATCTTTTGCATACAATGTCAAAGAATGTATAATATATCAAAAAAATCAGCACGAAAATCCGCATCCGATGGAGACGGCCTACGGCCTTTTTGCAAATTTTTAAAATCATCAAATTCTAAAAGGAAAATAAAATATGCTCAAATTTCAGTTTTTTTTCTTTTCAATAAATCTGGTCAAATTATGGTCAAACTAATTATTCAAGAAATATTAGTGTTAATAAATAATTATTTTAGTTTTTTGACTTTTGGTCAAATTGTGGTCAAAGTATGGTCAAATCTGGTCAAATTATGGTCAAACTACTTATTCAAGAAAGATTTCTATTACTAAATAATAATCATTTTTTAGAATAATAGTTTCAAACTCAAACGGTGAAACATGTGACTTCATGCTCAAGCTAAATTCCTGAGGGTTAATAGGATTGACAGCTTACTATTGTCAGGTAAACAACAAGTGATGCCTTGGAAACTAGGGGGAATAGAACTCGAAAGTCAAGCATGCTCAGATTTGGAATGATGAGGGGTGATTAGAGCTATGATGAGCGGGAATTAGAGATTAAATCGTCAAATAATTCAGAAAATTGAAAATCAGAAGAAAAAATTAAAAAAATAATAATAAATTCATCTAAAAAAACCAAACCTTTATTACCGGTTGGTGTTACCAACCGGTACTAAAGGCCCCCCAGACCACTGCACGGGCTCGTGCCACGTGGTGGGCCTTTGGCCCTGGTTCGTGCAAAACCGGTACTAAAGGGGAGGGGGCCTTTAGTCCCCCACCCTTTAGTGTCGGTTACAGAACCGATACTAGGGGGGGGGGGCCTTTAGTCCCCCACCCTTTAGTGTCGGTTACAGAACCGGCACTAAAGGGTCTTATGAACCGGAGCTATAGCCCGGTTCTGCACTAGTGAAAGGTGGGCTTTGGTCCCGGTTGGTGCCACGAACCGGGACCAATGCTCTCGCTATATAAGCCAATACTTTGCAAATTTTCAGCAGTTTCTCATTCTCCCCGCCACCGACGCCGCCCTCTGCCCCGACGCCCTGCTCATCGTCGCCGTCGGCCGCGCCCGTCATCGCTGCCCCCGTCGTCACCCGCGCCCGTCGTCGCCGCCCGCATTGCCACCCGTGCCCCGCGCCGCCCCGACG
>NW_021307014.1:0-1548 GCF_002162155.2 Triticum dicoccoides
TGTTGGTTGGATGAATCTGAGATTGTGTGATGCATATCGTATAATCATGCCCACGGATACTTGAGGTGACAATGGAGTATCTAGGTGACATTAGGGTTTTGGTTGATTTGTGTCTTAAGGTGTTATTCTAGTATGAACTCTATGATGGATTGAGCGGAAAGAATAGCTTTATGTTATTTTACTACGAACTCTTGAATAGATAGAACAGAAAGGATAACTTGTCACATCCCTAGCTGCTGGTAGTGCTCTAGGCTAGCTTCATGTGTGCATCATGTTTAAATTTTTGAAACCTGAACTGAGGAATTTTGGAAGCCTCAAAAACTTAAATAAAAGAAGGGCAAAAACCCTAAAAATCTCATTCATTGCTCCAAAATGCTCTTCTTAAATGTTTGATAATTTTGGTAAGGGTTCTGGTCCCAACCAAAATATTGAACATTTTTAAGGATTTATTTTTGGGACTTTGAATTTAAATCATTAGCTATTTGAATTTGAATTATATTCATATAACTAGAATATAATTTCAAATACCCCTGAAATATTTTATGAGCTTTTGGAAAAGTCCATATAGCAAAATAAAAATATTCAGAGGAGCTTTTGGCATTGCTTGAATTATTTTAAATTCAAAACAGTGGCAAAAGATTAATAAAAATAAAACAAACAGAACAATAAAACAGGAGAGAGAGGAAACCTACCTGGGCCACTTACCCGCAGCCTACCTGGCGCCACCAACCGGCCCAGCCGGCCCAGCCCACCTCCTCCCCCTTGTCCTCTTCCTCCTCTGCCAGGAGGACGAACAGAGGCGAGGCGTGGCGCGCGCCCGAGAGGCCTCGGCCACCTCCTGCTTCCCGGCCACCTCCTGCTTCCCCGGCCTCCCTAGCAACGCCACGACGAGGCCTCGTGTCCCCTCGCTCCTCTTCCTCCCCCGCTGCATCCCCTCTCTCCTATGTTCCCTCTCTCTCACCCGGACCGAACGGAGCCGCCGCCACCGACGAGCTCCCTCGCGGCCACCGCCACCCCCTCTCCTCCCCGACGCGCTCCCGAGCTCCGCCGGTCCTCCCTCATCCTCCTCGTCGTCTCACGCGACCAGAAGACCCCCTGGATGCCCAGCAGCACCGTCGCCGACGCCATCTTCGTTTCCTGCACCGACGGCCGCCGTCGACCGATTCGTCGTCACCAGGCCGTCCCCGAGGCCGCTGAGATCACCTACGACCCCGCCGTGAGCTCCTCTTCTCTTCCCCTCACTCCGCGCACTTGATTTCGTCCCCTAGCTCCATCTTCCACCACGGCCGAAGCTCGCCACCGCCGTGCCTCGTCGCCGTCGTGGCCAGAGCCACTGTGGCTCGAAGCCGGGCACACCACCGTGCTCCACACCTCACCAGGAGCACGTAGCACGCACCAACGCCTCCCCTAGCGCCCTGCATCGCCTAACCCGCGGGTGCCCGAACTCCGGCCGCCGCCTCCCTCGCCGCTGCCGACGCCACAACCAACCCCAACTCCTCTGGCTTGCTCCATTGGATGCGCACGAGCTCGAGCTCCCTGTAGAACCCC
>NW_021307015.1:0-1028 GCF_002162155.2 Triticum dicoccoides
TTTCTGAGTTGTAATAAGTCATTAAAAATAAGCATCTATGCTCCTTTTTTATTACAGTTAATGACAACTATTTTTTGCTTCAATTCATTTCTGAGTAGTTTTCTATATAGTTTTTTTTCTTTTCTGCTATATTAATTTTTTTCTTTTTATTTCTCAGTTGTAATAAGTCATTAAAAATAAAAAAGAGGCGGAATGCTTGTTAATTTGCTTCAAGCCTTTCGAAATAGTGTCAACTGCACTGCACATAGCTCTGTCCAGTCTACCGTATTCCTCAAGGCTTGAAGCTAACCAACGTGGAGGAGCATTGAGCCTCTTCGTCATCGTCTCTGCACTCAGGGCTTATAAACAGCTGCGAGTGCCTCTCGCTTGGCGAGGTGGGACTAAAAAAACAGCTGCAGGAAGAATCAAAATAAAATGAATAAAATAAAAAAAGTGCCACCTAAAGGGCTACCACGGCCTAAATACGACTAGAAACCCAACAATGGGCCAGGATTCAGGCCCGCAATAGGCCCAATAGGCCCACAGGCACATATAGTGTGTTTAGGCCCGTAAGCCTGCATTTGAGAGGAGCTCGAGTGGGCAGCGGGACTGGGGCTTATAAACCACTCTCGAGCTCCCTCAGCTAGCGAGGTGGGACTAAACTTTCGTGCCGCGACGTGGGCAGCACATGGCCTTTAGTCCCGGTTAGTGGCACCAACCAGAACTAAAGGGGGGGCATTGGTACCGGTTCGTGGCACCAACCGGTACCAATGCCCCCCCCTTTAGTCCCGGTTGGTGCCACCAACCGGGACCAAAGGCCTTCGTTTCCCGCCCTTTGGGCTGCTGAAAAGAGGCCTTTGGTCCTGGTTGGTGGCACCAGCCGGGACCAAAGGGGGGCATTGGTCCCGGTTGGTGCCACCAACCGGGACCAAAGCTTTTGCTATATATACAGCACTTAGCGCGACTTCGATCTCTCCTGCTCCACTCCCGTCGCCGCGCGTCTCTGCCGCCACCTCGCCGTCGCCGCCCCGCACCGACACCGTCGCCGC
>NW_021307016.1:0-2403 GCF_002162155.2 Triticum dicoccoides
GAATTCGTGTACAAGGAAGGCATGGACAGTGATGGACAGCCGATCATTGACATGACGCAGCCTGATATAGTGCTTCCCGACCATAAAACCGTTCCTGAGGTACTATGTATTTATCTTTCTGTCTATAATTTTCTCGTTTAATTTTTTTACGTCCAGAAATGTTCACACGATTTAGTTTGCCAAACAGAAAACCCCACCGAAGATGAATGGGCACAAGGAAGCTTCACCTGTTAAGCATAATGATGTATGTGGGGGTACACCGGAAAACCCTTGGGTGGTTGGTACTTCTACTCTAGCACCTTCATCGGACATAGACATTTGTCCATCTTCTGTCAGCAAGTTCATGGCTAAGGCGAATGGAAAAAAGGGTGTAACAATCGATAAGGATGAGGAGGTTATGTCCGGTAAGCGGAAGCGGACCGTTCCCAAGAAATTTGAATCCCCCTACGCACTTGACAAGCCCGGCAGGCGTACCAGCCGTGGTCAGAGAACCTCTGGTACTAGTACTGCTACTAGATGTATCGTAACTAACATTCTTAATTTTTTTATTTACTACCAATGCATATGATCACCATTGTTGACGTTCATATTATTTCATGCAGCTCTATTTTCGAACAATAATGTGCCGGAGGTTGTGGCAAATGAGTTGACGCCAGAAATAATTGATGTAGCTATTTCATTTGTCGAGTTAGCTGCTAGCACTGAGAAGAACAAGAACAAAAAAAATTACTACAGTGAAGGGCGTGGCATAACTCTGACTTCCGAAAGGATTCTACCGGTACTAGCTTATAGATGGCTGTCGGACGATGTAAGTACTACTTGCATGTCTTGTTTTTAAAATGCTCAATAATCTATGTCTCAACTTTCAACATGTAATGCGCTGATATTCTATGCAGGTTATTGATGCTTATATGGGACATTTGGAGCTGCATGTTGGTCATGATCATTACCTCTGTCCAGCGTGGAGGTCCAAATTCCTTGTAGATCGTGCTATCGCACATGACGATCCATTGCCATCGAGCTGCAACATGGATAGTACTCTGACCAAAGTTGAAGCAGTTAATAGAGTCACGAAAGAGTATACTGTGCGTGATAAGGTACGTAATGTTTGTGATTCATCACTACATGATAGTTCATCAAGTATTTCTTTTGATCCATAATGGTTTTTTGCACTGTAGACGTATATCGCGTTGAATATCGACAATAGCCACTGGATGACCGTGGTCATGCACATGATAAGTTCTCCATTCGCTCTATCCTCTGGACCTGACTGCAAGGACTGTTAAAGCACTGGTAATGTAACCAACATTTGTACCATTGCTCTTACATATTGTTTATGATTGTTCTTTAACACTATCCTCTTTATAGCGAATGGCTATAGCAAACGATATGCGTCAGGCAAATCTTATTACACCAGGGAAATATCCGGATGTAAGTAAGTGGCCTATCAAGGAGTATGACATACCCCAGCAAGAGGATGGGTGAGTTAATAGGACATCATGCACAATCAAACAACAACACACTTGTTTGTATTTCCCACCGCTAATGTTTGCATATGTACCAGGAACTCTTGTGGCCTTTTTGTCACAGAATGTCTAGAACATTGGGACGGGGACCGAATCACCCGCCAATTTACACAGGTATGCTGTTATTTTCGTTTGTAGACTAGCTACTATGATGGTGTAGCAACTTCGGTTCATGTAACCTTTATGTCATTTTTTGCAGGCCACTGTTGACGCAAGGAGAAGACGTTTCGTCGCAGAGTTGATTATGTCACCTTCAAACTCGATGGAGTGTGTGAAGAACAAAATTCGCGAAATCGCAAGGAAAAGGCGCCTGAAGAATTCATGCGGCATGCACGATTGAAGTTTTAGTGGCTTGGATTTAGTCCGGTCGAAGGTTTCGACGGCATGATTATCTTAGGGGTTCTATAATTTTTATGTAATAAACAGGGCACATGCATGTGTATGTGTCTGTCAGACAATTCGCTCGTACAAGACAATTCGGTCATAAAATTCGCTCGGAGAAGACAATTTGGTCGTACCAATAAAGTTTTGGCTTCACTTATCAATTGTTCTTGCTTAATATTTTCTCGTTCTCCAATTTTTTATAATTGTATTTTTCACGGCTTCACTTATCAAGTGTTCTTGCTTAATATTTTTCTCCTTCTCCAATTTTTTATAATAGTCTATTTTTCTCTGCAACTGCTCTCTTAAGTTTCATATTAAAATTTTCACAATCTTAACTTTTTTTAAACTCTACCAAGCTTAGCATTCTGCCTTAGCTATCTGCATGTCATCATCTTGCATAATCTCCTAGTAATTCCCCCTCATCCCATTATTATGAAAAGTAGTCATGGTAGATAAGTAAATATATCGAGCCAAAATGTAATATTACACTCAT
>NW_021307017.1:0-1201 GCF_002162155.2 Triticum dicoccoides
TCAGCGACGACATCAAGTCAAAGGAATGATGAGCAAGAGGTTATTGGAACCACAGTTACGACACAAACTCGAAACCAAGCTTGTTGTTCAAGGCGAAATGATATGACGATGAGGATCGACATAAGGTTAGTTCATCGTCGAAAATTGGTGCTCCGAGAATAAGGACCAGGTAGCACAGTTAGAATCGTCACGACAATGATATAGCCAAACAGGCTAGGAATGGCGTGATCGGGTACCAACTCGTACTTATAGAAGCTTACTGAAGAGTTGTTGAACCGAAAAGCGGACTCGGTTCAGTTATCGGTGTCTTTGAGTGTTCAATAACTCAGAGCCCACAAAAAATTGGAATCGGTGGGAAGGTAGCACTTGATGAAGAACTCATAAAAAGTTATGCAGTTCCATGATAATCTCGAGATACCAGGGGGGTAATACTCGACGACAGATCAAAGTAAAGGTTGGACTAGTGTATTGATCCATAGAAGACAATTGTTTTAACTTGTCCGAGAAAAGAGATCAAAGAAGAACAATCATGGTCGGAACCACGATTGCAGAAGGCCAGATCCTAGATATAAGATGAACTTATACCAAGGAATAATTCATTTAAGAGAAGCTTTAATGATAAGATCTACATCGTGTCCATGGGCATGAACACAAGTTCAAGGTCGACTCCCACTTCTCCAATGCACAACCTTTCATTCACTTCTCGCGCTCAATGAAGTTGTAGTTTTGAAATTTTATCTGGCAAAATACCAGAAGAGTACGACTCATGAAAACTTTCGAGTTCACACCTATTAAGGAAGGCATAGGTTCAACCCATTGGGGCATCTTAGAATCATATACCAAATCTTTAGAAGTAATTAACTCAAGCTCAAAGGCAGAGCATGGTTGAGAAAGCAGAGGATACAATTTACCAAAGGCATTATGTATCAGAGGAAAGGCTCACAAGGTTATTGAATATGAAGGGCGTTGTCAGATAAAATCCAACAAAGGATCTGGTGGTCCACAAGGGATCTGACGTGAGCATCGGTACTCAACTAGAGGAAGAAGATTGCAAGGAGATCAGATTATAGAAACAACTGACTAACTCAATTGTCAAATGCAAAGGAATTATGATTTCCAAATCAAGGGATCAGAAGCAATGCTCTGAGTAGGGATGGATAAGTTGAATAGCCTTAGGGTACAATCAATGACAATTGGATTG
>NW_021307018.1:0-750 GCF_002162155.2 Triticum dicoccoides
ATTTCCATTCTTGTTGAAGCCCAAGGTGCGCTTACGTGTCGGTCATCAACACTCACAGTTTTGGCCGATTCTGGCTTGTTTCATGGACTATTACTCACTGTTTTGGGGTCCCGGATTGATTTCCACGAGTAACGAACCCTCGGGTGCGTTTACGTGTCGGTATCAACACTCACAGTTTTGGCCGATTCTGACCCGTTTCGTGGACTATTAGTCACCGTTTTGGGGTCCCAAAGTGATTTCCATTCTTGTTAGACCCCAAGGTGCGCTTACGTGTCGGTCATCAACACTCATAGTTTTGGCCGATTCTGGCCCGTTTCATGGACTATTACTCACTGTTTTGGAGTCCCGGAGTGATGTCCACGAGTAACGAACCCTGTGGTGCGTTTACGTGTCGGTCATCAACACTCGTAGTTTTGGCCGATTCTGGCCCGTTTCATGGACTATTACTCAAAGTTTTGGGATCCCAAAGTGATTTCCATTCTTGTTGGACCCCAAGGTGCGCTTACGTGTCGGTCATCAACACTCACAGTTTTGGCCGATTCTGGCCCGTTTCGTGGACTATTACTCACTGTTTTGGGGTGCCGGAGTGATTTCCACGAGTAACGAACCCTGGGGTAGGTTTACGTGTCGGTCATCAACACTCGTAGTTTTGGCCGATTCTGACCCGTTTCGTGGACTATTACTCACCATTTTGGGGTCCCAAAGTGATTTCACATCTTGTTGAACCCCAAGGTGCGCTTATGTGTCGGT
>NW_021307018.1:760-1694 GCF_002162155.2 Triticum dicoccoides
ATCAACACTCATAGTTTTGGCCGATTCTGCCCCGTTTCATGGACTATTACTCACTATTTTCGAGTCCCGGAGTGATGTACACGAGTAACGAACCCTGTGGCGCGTTTACGTGTCGGTCATCAACACTCGTAGTTTTGGCCGATTCTGACCCGTTTCGTGGACTATTACTCAATGTTTTGGGATCCCAAAGTGATTTCCATTCTTGTTGGACCCCAAGGTGCGCTTACGTGTCGGTCATCAACACTCACAGTTTTGGCCGATTCTGGCCCGTTTCATGGACTATTACTCACTGTTTTGGGGTGTCGGAGTGATTTCCACGAGTAACAAACCCTGGGGTTGGTTTACGTGTCGGTCATCAACACTCGTAGTTTTGGCCGATTCTAACCCGTTTCGTGGACTACTACTCACCGTTTTGGGGTCCCAAGGTGATTTCACATCTTGTTGAACCCCAAGGTGCGCTTATGTGTCGGTCATCAACATTCATAGTTTTGGCCGATTCTGCCCCGTTTCATGGACTATTACTCACTGTTTTCGAGTCCCGGAGTGATGTACACGAGTAACGAACCCTGTGGCGCGTTTACGTGTCGGCCATCAACACTTGTAGTTTTGGCCGATTCTGACCCGTTTCGTGGACTATTACTCAATGTTTTGGGATCCCAAAGTGATTTCCATTCTTGTTGGACCCCAAGGTGCGCTTACGTGTCGGTCATCAACACTCACAGTTTTGGCCGATTCTGGCCCGTTTCATGGACTATTACTCACTGTTTTGGGGTGTCGGAGTGATTTCCACGAGTAACAAACCCTGGGGTTGGTTTACGTGTCGGTCATCAACACTCGTAGTTTTGGCCGATTCTAACCCGTTTCGTGGACTATTACTCACCGTTTTGGGGTCCCAAAGTGATTTCACATCTTGTTGAACCCCAAGGTGCGCTTA
>NW_021307018.1:4541-5303 GCF_002162155.2 Triticum dicoccoides
TGATGTCCACGAGTGACGAACCCTGTGGTGCGTTTACGTGTCGGTCATGAACACTCATAGTTCTGGCCGATTCTGACCCGTTTCATGGACTATTACTCACTGTTTTGGGGTCCCGGAGTGATGTCCACGAGTAACGAACCCTGTGGTGCGTTTACGTGTCGGTCATCAACACTTGCAGTTTTGGCCGGTTCTGACCCGTTTCATGGAATATTACTCACCGTTTTGGGGTCCCAAAATGATTTCCATTCTTGTTGAAGCCCAAGGTGCGCTTACGTGTCGGTCATCAACACTCACAGTTTTGGCCGATTCTAGCTTGTTTCATGGACTATTACTCACTGTTTTGGGGTCCCGGATGGATTTCCACGAGTAACGAACCCTCGGGTGCGTTTACGTGTCGGTATCAACACTCGCAGTTTTGGCCGATTCTGACCCGTTTTGTGGACTATTAGTCACCGTTTTGGGGTCCCAAAGTGATTTCCATTCTTGTTAGACCCCAAGGTGCGCTTACGTGTCGGTCATCAACACTCATAGTTTTGGCCGATTCTGGCCCGTTTCATGGACTATTACTCACTGTTTTGGAGTCCCGGAGTGATGTCCACGAGTAACGAACCCTGTGGTGCGTTTACGTGTCGGTCATCAACACTCATAGTTTTGGCCGATTCTGACCCGTTTCGTGGACTATTACTCACCATTTTGGGGTCCCAAAGTGATTTCACATCTTGTTGAACCCCAAGGTGCGCTTATGTGTCGGTCATCAACACT